>NW_028142376.1:0-77819 GCF_055691185.1 Crinia signifera
TATGGCAGGGGCTGGAGGGCGCCAGGCCCCGCCCACTTCCGCTTTGGGGGCCAGCAACAGTTGCCAGGGCAACCCTGGGCATGGCAGGGGGCTGGAGGGCGCCAGGCCCCGCCCACTTCTGCTTTGGGGCCCAGCAACAGTTACCGGGGCATCCCTGGGCATGGCAGGGGGCTTGAGGGCGCCAGGCCCCGCCCTCTTCCGCTTTGGATGCCAGCAACAGTTACCAGGGCAAACCTGGACATGGCAGGGGGCTGGAGGGCGCCAGGCCCCGCCCACTTCCGCTTTGGGGCCAAGCAACAGTTACCAGGGCAACCCTGGGCATGGCTGGGGGCTGGAGGGCGCCAGGCCCCGCCCTCTTCCGCTTTGGATGCCAGCAACAGTTACCAGGGCAAACCTGGGCATGGCAGGGGGGCTGGAGGGCGCCAGGCCCCGCCCACTCCGCTTTGGGGGCCAGCAACAGTTGACAGGGCAAGCCTGGGCATGGCAGGGGGCTGGAGGGCAACAGGCCCCGCGCACTTCCGCTTTGGGGCCAAGCACAGTTACCAGGGCAGCCCTGGGCATTGCAGGGGACTGGAGGGCCCAGGCCCCGCCCACTTCCGCTTTGGGGCCCAGCAACAGTTGCAAGGGCAAGCCTGGGCATGGCTGGAGCTGGAAGGCGCCAGGCCCCGCCCACTTCCGCTTTTGGGCCCAGCAACAGTTGCCAGGGCAAGCCTGGGCATGGCTGGAGGCCGCCAGGCCCCGCCCACTTCCGCGTTGGGGCCCAGCAACAGTTGCCAGGGCATGCCTCGGCATGGCAGGGGGCTGGAGGGCGCCAGGCCCCGCCCACTTCCGCTTTGGGGCCCAGCAACAGTTACCAGGGCAACCCTGGGCATGGCAGGGGGCTGGATGGCGCCAGGCCCCGCCCACTTCCGCTTTGGGGGCCAGCAACAGTTACCAGGGCAACCCTGGGCATGGCAGGGGGCTGGAGGGCGCCAGGCCCCGCCCACTTCCGCTTTGGGGCCCAGCAACAGTTACCAGGGCAACCCTGGGCATGGCAGGGGGCTGGAGGGCGCCAGGCCCCGCCCACTTCCGCTTTGGGGCCCAGCAACAGTTGCCAGGGCAAGCCTGGGCATGGCTGGAGGCTGGAGGGCGCCAGGCCCCGCCCACTTCCGCTTTGGGGCCAAGCAACAGTTACCAGGGCAACCCTGGGCATGGCTGGGGGCTGGAGGGCGCCAGGCCCCGCCCTCTTCCGCTTTGGATGCCAGCAACAGTTACCAGGAGAAACCTGGACATGGCAGGGGGCTGGAGGCCGCCAGGCCCCGCCCACTTCCGCTTTGGGGCCCAGCAACAGTTGACAGGGCAAGCCTGGGCATGGCTGGGGGCTGGAGGGCGCCAGGCCCCGCCCACTTCCGCTTTGGGGCCCAGCAACAGTTACCAGGGCAACCCTGGGCATGGCAGGGGCTGGAGGGCGCCAGGCCCCGCCCATTTCCGCTTTGGGGCCAGCAACAGTTACCAGGGCAACCCTGGGCATGGCTGGGGGCTGGAGGGCGCCAGGCCCCGCCCAATTCCGCTTTGGGGCCCAGCAACAGTTACCAGGGCAACCCTGGGCATGGCAGGGGGCTGGAGGGCGCAAGGCCCCGCCCACTTCCGCTTTGGGGCCCAGCAACAGTTGCCAGGGCAAGCCTGGGCATGGCTGGAGGCTGGAGGGGCGCCAGGCCCCGCCCACTTCCGCTTTGGGGCCAAGCAACGTTACCAGGGCAACCCTGGGCATGGCTGGGGGCTGGAGGGCGCCAGGCCCCGCCCACTTCCGCTTTGGGGCCCAGCAACAGTTGCCAGGGCAAGCCTGGGCATGGCTGGAGGCTGGAGGGCGCCAGGCCCCGCCCACTTCCGCTTTGGGGCCAAGCAACAGTTACCAGGGCAACCCTGGGCATGGCTGGGGGCTGGAGGGCGCCAGGCCCCGCCCTCTTCCGCTTTGGATGCCAGCAACAGTTACCAGGAGAAACCTGGACATGGCAGGGGCTGGAGGCCGCCAGGCCCCGCCCACTTCCGCTTTGGGGCCCAGCAACAGTTGACAGGGCAAGCCTGGGCATGGCTGGGGGCTGGAGGGCGCCAGGCCCCGCCCACTTCCGCTTTGGGCCCAGCAACAGTTACCAGGGCAACCCTGGGCATGGCAGGGGGCTGGAGGGCGCCAGGCCCCGCCCATTTCCGCTTTGGGGCCAGCAACAGTTACCAGGGCAACCCTGGGCATGGCTGGGGGCTGGGAGGGCGCCAGGCCCCGCCCAATTCCGCTTTGGGGCCCAGCAACAGTTACCAGGGCAACCCTGGGCATGGCAGGGGGCTGGAGGGCGCAAGGCCCCGCCCACTTCCGCTTTGGGGCCCAGCAACAGTTGCCAGGGCAAGCCTGGGCATGGCTGGAGGCTGGAGGGCGCCAGGGCCCGCCCACTTCCGCTTTGGGGCCAAGCAACAGTTACCAGGGCAACCCTGGGCATGGCTGGGGGCTGGAGGGCGCCAGGCCCCGCCCTCTTTCGCTTTGGATGCCAGCAACAGTTACCAGGGCAAACCTGGACATGGCAGGGGGCTGGAGGGCGCCAGGCCCCGCCCACTTCCGCTTTGGGGCCCAGTAACAGTTGACAGGGCAAGCCTGGGCATGGCTGGGGGCTGGAGGGCGCCAGGCACCGCCCACTTCCGCTTTGGGGCCCAGCAACAGTTACCAGGGAAACCCTGGGCATGGCAGGGGCTGGAGGGCGCCAGGCCCCGCCCACTTCCGCTTTGGGGCCAGCAACAGTTACCAGGGCAACCCTGGGCATAGCAGGGGGCTGGAGGGCGCCAGGCCCCGCCCACTTCCGCTTTGGGGGCCAGCAACAGTTGCCAGGGCATTCCTCTGGCATGGCAGGGGGCTGGAGGGCGCCAGGCCCCGCCCACTTCCGCTTTGGGGGCCAACAACAGTTGCCAGGGCATGCCTCGGCATGGCTGGGGGCTGGAGGGGGCCAGGCCCCGCCCACTTCCGCTTTGGGGCCCAGCAACAGTTACCAGGGCAACCCTGGGCATGGCAGGGGGCTGGAGGGCGCCAGGCCCCGCCCACTTCCGCTTTGGGGGCCAGCAATAGTTGCCAGGGCAAGCCTGGGCATGGCAGGAGGCTGGGGGGCGCCAGGCCCCGCCCACTTCCGCTTTGGGGGCCAACAACAGTTGCCAGGGCATGCCTCGGCATGGCAGGGGCTGGAGGGCGCCAGGCAAGACCCACTTCCTCTTTGGGGGCCAGCAATAGTTGCCCGGGCAAACCTCGGCATGGCAGGAGGCTGGGGGGCGCCAGGCCCCGCCCACTTCCGCTTTGGGGCCCAGCAACAGTTGACAGGGCAAGCCTGGGCATGGCAGGGGGCTGGAGGGTGCCAGGCCCCGCCCACTTCCGCTTTGGGGCCCAGCAACAGTTGCCAGGGCAAGCCTGGGCATGGCTGGAGGCTGGAGGCGCCAGGCCCCGCCCACTTCCGCTTTGGGGCCAAGCAACAGTTACCAGGGCAACCCTGGGCATGGCAGGGGGCTGGAGGGCGCCAGGCCCCGCCCACTTCCGCTTTGGGGGCCAGCAACAGTTGACAGGGCAAGCCTGGGCATGGCAGGGGGCTGGAGGGCAACAGGCCCCGCGCACTTCCGCTTTGGGGCCAAGCAACAGTTACCAGGGCAGCCCTGGGGCATTGCAGGGGACTGGAGGGCCCAGGCCCCGCCCACTTCGCTTTGGGGCCCAGCAACAGTTGCAAGGGCAAGCCTGGGCATGGCTGGAGGCTGGAAGGCGCCAGGCCCCGCCCACTTCCGCTTTTGGGCCCAGCAACAGTTGCCAGGGCAAGCCTGGGCATGGCTGGAGGCTGGAGGGCGCCAGGCCCCGCCCACTTCCGCTTTTGGGCCCAGCAACAGTTGCCCAGGGCATGCCTCGGCATGGCAGGGGGCTGGAGGGCGCCAGGCCCCGCCCACTTCCGCTTTGGGGCCCAGCAACAGTTACCAGGGCAACCCTGGGCATGGCAGGGGGCTGGAGGGCGCCAGGCCCCGCCCACTTCCGCTTTGGGGCCCAGCAACAGTTACCAGGGCAACCCTGGGCATGGCAGGGGGCTGGAGGGCGCCAGGCCCCGCCCACTTCCGCCTTTGGGGGCCAGCAATAGTTGCCAGGGCAAGCCTGGGCATGGCAGGAGGCTGGGGGGCGCCAGGCCCCGCCCACTTCCGCTTTGGGGGCCAACAACAGTTGCCAGGGCATGCCTCGGCATGGCAGGGGGCTGGAGGGCGCCAGGCAAGACCCACTTCCTCTTTGGGGGCCAGCAATAGTTGCCCGGGCAAACCTCGGCATGGCAGGAGGCTGGGGGGCGCCAGGCCCCGCCCACTTCCGCTTTGGGGCCCAGCAACAGTTGACAGGGCAACCCTGGGCATGGCTGGGGGCTGGAGGGCGCCAGGCCCCGCCCTCTCCGCTTTGGATGCCAGCAACAGTTACCAGGAGAAACCTGGACATGGCAGGGGGCTGGAGGCCGCCAGGCCCCGCCCACTTCCGCTTTGGGGCCCAGCAACAGTTGACAAGGGCAAGCCTGGGCATGGCTGGGGGCTGGAGGGCGCCAGGCCCCGTCCACTTCCGCTTTGGGGCCCAGCAACAGTTGCCAGGGCAAGCCTGGGAATGGCTGGAGGCTGGAGGGCGCCAGGCCCCGCCCACTTCCGCTTTGGATGCCAGCAACAGTTACCAGGGCATTCCTCGGCATGGCTGGGGGCTGGAGGGCGCCAGGCCCCGCCCCCTTCCGCTTTGGGGGCAAGCAACAGTTGCCAGGGCAATCCTGGGCATGGCTGGGGGCTGGAGGGCGCCAGGCCCCGCCCTCTTACGCTTTGGATGTCAGCAACAGTTACCAGGGCAAACCTGGACATGGCAGGGGGCTGGAGGGTGCCAGGCCCCGCCCACTTCCGCTTTGGGGCCCAGCAACAGTTGCCAGGGCAAGCCTGGGCATGGCTGGAGGCTGGAGGGCGCCAGGCCCCGCCCACTTCCGCTTTGGGGCCAAGCAACAGTTACCAGGGCAACCCTGGGCATGGCTGGGGGCTGGAGGGCGCCAGGCCCCGCCCTCTTCCGCTTTGGATGCCAGCAACAGTTACCAGGGCAAACCTGGACATGGCAGGGGGCTGGAGGGCGCCAGGCCCCGCCCACTTCCGCTTTGGGGCCCAGTAACAGTTGACAGGCAAGCCTGGGCATGGCTGGGGGCTGGAGGGCGCCAGGCCCCGCCCACTTCCGCTTTGGGGCCCAGCAACAGTTACCAGGGCAACCCTGGGCATGGCAGGGGGCTGGAGGGCGCCAGGCCCCGCCCACTTCCGCTTTGGGGCCAGCAACAGTTACCAGGGCAACCCTGGGCATAGCAGGGGGCTGGAGGGCGCCAGGCCACGCCCACTTCCGCTTTGGGGGCCAGCAACAGTTGCCAGGGCATTCCTCGGCATGGCAGGGGGCTGGAGGGCGCCAGGCCCCGCCCACTTCCGCTTTGGGGGCCAGCAACAGTTGCCTGGGCAACCCTGGGCATGGCAGGGGGCTGGAGGGCGCCAGGCCCCGCCCACTTCCGCTTTGGGGCCCAGCAACAGTTACCAGGGCAACCCTGGGCATGACAGGGGGCTGGAGGGCGCCAGGCCCCGCCCACTTCCGCTTTGGGGCCCAGCAACAGTTGCCAGGGCAAGCCTGGGCATGGCTGGGGGCTGGAGGGCGCCAGGCCCCGCCCAATTCCGCTTTGGGGCCCAGCAACAGTTACCAGGGCAACCCTGGGCATGGCAGGGGGCTGGAGGGCGCAAGGGCCCCGCCCACTTCCGCTTTGGGGCCCAGCAACAGTTGCCAGGGCAAGCCTGGGCATGGCTGGGGGCTGGAGGGCGCCAGGCCCCGCCCACTTCCGCTTTGGGGCCCAGCAACAGTTACCAGGGAAACCCTGGGCATGGCAGGGGGCTGTAGGGCGCCAGGCCCCGCCCACTTCCGCTTTGGGGGCCAGCAACAGTTGCCAGGGCATTCCTCGGCATGGCAGGGGGCTGGAGGGCGCCAGGCCCCGCCCACTTCCGCTTGGGGGCCAACAACAGTTGCCAGGGCATGCCTCGGCATGGCTGGGGGCTGGAGGGCGCCAGGCCCCGCCCACTTCCGCTTTGGGGCCCAGCAACAGTTACCAGGGCAACCCTGGGCATGGCAGGGGGCTGGAGGGCGCCAGGCCCCGCCCACTTCCGCTTTGGGGGCCAGCAATAGTTGCCAGGGCAAGCCTGGGCATGGCAGGAGGCTGGGGGGCGCCAGGCCCCGCCCACTTCCGCTTTGGGGCCAACAACAGTTGCCAGGGCATGCCTCGGCATGGCAGGGGGCTGGAGGGCGCCAGGCAAGACCCACTTCCTCTTTGGGGGCCAGCAATAGTTGCCCGGGCAAACCTCGGCATGGCAGGAGGCTGGGGGGCGCCAGGCCCCGCCCACTTCCGCTTTGGGGCCCAGCAACAGTTGCCAGGGCAAGCCTGGGCATGGCTGGAGGCTGGAGGGCGCCAGGCCCCGCCCACTTCCGCTTTGGGGCCAAGCAACAGTTACCAGGGCAACCCTGGGCATGGCAGGGGCTGGAGGGCGCCAGGCCCCGCCCACTTCCGCTTTGGGGGCCAGCAACAGTTGCCAGGGCAAGCCTGGGCATGGCTGGAGGCTGGAGGGCGCCAGGCCCCGCCCACTTCCGCTTTGGGGCCAAGCAACAGTTACCAGGGCAACCCTGGGCATGGCAGGGGGCTGGAGGGCGCCAGGCCCCGCCCACTCCGCTTTGGGGGCCAGCAACAGTTGCCAGGGCAAGCCTGGGCATGGCTGGGGGCTGGAGGGCGCCAGGCCCCGCCCTCTTTCGCTTTGGATGCCAACAACAGTTACCAGGGCAAACCTGGACATGGCAGGGGGCTGGAGGGCGCCAGGCCCCGCCCACCTTCCGCTTTGGGGCCCAGTAACAGTTGACAGGGCAAGCCTGGGCATGGCTGGGGGCTGGAGGGCGCCAGGCACCGCCCACTTCCGCTTTGGGGCCCAGCAACAGTTACCAGGGAAACCCTGGGCATGGCAGGGGGCTGGAGGGCGCCAGGCCCCGCCCACTTCCGCTTTGGGGCCAGCAACAGTTACCAGGGCAACCCTGGGCATAGCAGGGGGCTGGAGGGCGCCAGGCCCCGCCCACTTCCGCTTTGGGGGCCAGCAACAGTTGCCAGGGCATTCCTCGGCATGGCAGGGGGCTGGAGGGCGCCAGGCCCCGCCCACTTCCCGCTTTGGGGGCCAACAACAGTTGCCAGGGCATGCCTCGGCATGGCTGGGGGCTGGAGGGCGCCAGGCCCCGCCCACTTCCGCTTTGGGGCCCAGCAACAGTTACCAGGGCAACCCTGGGCATGGCAGGGGGCTGGAGGGCGCCAGGCCCCGCCCACTTCCGCTTTGGGGGCCAGCAATAGTTGCCAGGGCAAGCCTGGGCATGGCAGGAGGCTGGGGGGCGCCAGGCCCCGCCCACTTCCGCTTTGGGGGCCAACAACAGTTGCCAGGGCATGCCTCGGCATGGCAGGGGGCTGGAGGGCGCCAGGCAAGACCCACTTCCTCTTTGGGGGCCAGCAATAGTTGCCCGGGCAAACCTCGGCATGGCAGGAGGCTGGGGGGCGCCAGGCCCCGCCCACTTCCGCTTTGGGGCCCAGCAACAGTTGACAGGGCAAGCCTGGGCATGGCAGGGGGCTGGAGGGTGCCAGGCCCCCGCCCACTTACGCTTTGGGGCCCAGCAACAGTTGCCAGGGCAAGCCTGGGCATGGCTGGAGGCTGGAGGGCGCCAGGCCCCGCCCACTTCCGCTTTGGGGCCAAGCAACAGTTACCAGGGCAACCCTGGGCATGGCAGGGGGCTGGAGGGCGCCAGGCCCCGCCCACTTCCGCTTTGGGGGCCAGCAACAGTTGACAGGGCAAGCCTGGGCATGGCAGGGGACTGGAGGGCCCAGGCCCCGCCCACTTCCGCTTTGGGGGCCAGCAACAGTTGACAGGGCAAGCCTGGGCATGGCAGGGGGCTGGAGGGCAACAGGCCCCGCGCACTCCGCTTTGGGGCCAAGCAACAGTTACCAGGGCAGCCCTGGGCATTGCAGGGGACTGGAGGGCCCAGGCCCCGCCCACTTCCGCTTTGGGGCCCAGCAACAGTTGCAAGGGCAAGCCTGGGCATGGCTGGAGGCTGGAAGGCGCCAGGCCCCGCCCACTTCCGCTTTTGGGCCCAGCAACAGTTGCCAGGCAAGCCTGGGCATGGCTGGAGGCTGGAGGGCGCCAGGCCCCGCCCACTCCGCTTTTGGGCCCAGCAACAGTTGCCAGGGCATGCCTCGGCATGGCAGGGGGCTGGAGGGCGCCAGGCCCCGCCCACTTCCGCTTTGGGGCCCAGCAACAGTTACCAGGGCAACCCTGGGCATGGCAGGGGGCTGGAGGGCGCCAGGCCCCGCCCACTTTCCGCTTTGGGGCCCAGCAACAGTTACCAGGGCAACCCTGGGCATGGCAGGGGCTGGAGGGCGCCAGGCCCCGCCCACTTCCGCTTTGGGGGCCAGCAATAGTTGCCAGGGCAAGCCTGGGCATGGCAGGAGGCTGGGGGGCGCCAGGCCCCGCCCACTTCCGCTTTGGGGGCCAACAACAGTTGCCAGGGCATGCCTCGGCATGGCAGGGGGCTGGTGGGCGCCAGGCAAGACCCACTTCCTCTTTGGGGGCCAGCAATAGTTGCCCGGGCAAACCTCGGCATGGCAGGAGGCTGGGGGGCGCCAGGCCCCGCCCACTTCCGCTTTGGGGCCCAGCAACAGTTGACAGGGCAACCCTGGGCATGGCTGGGGGCTGGAGGGCGCCAGGCCCCGCCCTCTTCCGCTTTGGATGCCAGCAACAGTTACCAGGAGAAACCTGGACATGGCAGGGGGCTGGAGGCCGCCAGGCCCCGCCCACTTCCGCTTTGGGGGCCAGCAACAGTTGACAGGGCAAGCCTGGGCATGGCAGGGGGCTGGAGGGCAACAGGCCCCGCGCACTTCCGCTTTGGGGCCAAGCAACAGTTACCAGGGCAGCCCTGGGCATTGCAGGGGACTGGAGGGCCCAGGCCCCGCCCACTTCCGCTTTGGGGCCCAGCAACAGTTGCAAGGGCAAGCCTGGGCATGGCTGGAGGCTGGAAGGCGCCAGGCCCCGCCCACTTCCGCTTTTGGGCCCAGCAACAGTTGCCAGGGCAAGCCTGGGCATGGCTGGAGGCTGGAGGGCGCCAGGCCCCGCCCACTTCCGCTTTTGGGCCCAGCAACAGTTGCCAGGGCATGCCTCGGCATGGCAGGGGCTGGAGGGCGCCAGGCCCCGCCCACTTCCGCTTTGGGGCCCAGCAACAGTTACCAGGGCAACCCTGGGCATGGCAGGGGGCTGGAGGGCGCCAGGCCCCGCCCACTTCCGCTTTGGGCCCAGCAACAGTTACCAGGGCAACCCTGGGCATGGCAGGGGGCTGGAGGGCGCCAGGCCCCGCCCACTTCCGCTTTGGGGGCCAGCAATAGTTGCCAGGGCAAGCCTGGGCATGGCAGGAGGCTGGGGGGCGCCAGGCCCCGCCCACTTCCGCTTTGGGGGCCAACAACAGTTGCCAGGGCATGCCTCGGCATGGCAGGGGCTGGTGGGCGCCAGGCAAGACCCACTTCCTCTTTGGGGGCCAGCAATAGTTGCCCGGGCAAACCTCGGCATGGCAGGAGGCTGGGGGCGCCAGGCCCCGCCCACTTCCGCTTTGGGGCCCAGCAACAGTTGACAGGGCAACCCTGGGCATGGCTGGGGGCTGGAGGGCGCCAGGCCCCGGCCCTCTTCCGCTTTGGATGCCAGCAACAGTTACCAGGAGAAACCTGGACATGGCAGGGGGCTGGAGGCCGCCAGGCCCCGCCCACTTCCCGCTTTGGGGCCCAGCAACAGTTGACAGGGCAAGCCTGGGCATGGCTGGGGGCTGGAGGGCGCCAGGCCCCGCCCACTTCCGCTTTGGGGCCCAGCAACAGTTACCAGGGCAACCCTGGGCATGGCAGGGGGCTGGAGGGCGCCAGGCCCCGCCCATTTCCGCTTTGGGGCCAGCAACAGTTACCAGGGCAACCCTGGGCATGGCAGGGGGCTGGAGGGCGCAAGGCCCCGCCCACTTCCGCTTTGGGGCCAGCAACAGTTGCCAGGGCATTCCTCGGCATGGCTGGGGGCTGGAGGGCGCCAGGCCCCGCCCACTTCCGCTTTGGGGGCAAGCAACAGTTGCCAGGGCAATCCTGGGCATGGCTGGGGGCTGGAGGGCGCCAGGCCCCGCCCTCTTACGCTTTGGATGTCAGCAACAGTTACCAGGGCAAACCTGGACATGGCAGGGGGCTGGAGGGTGCCAGGCCCCGCCCACTTCCGCTTTGGGGCCCAGCAACAGTTGCCAGGGCAAGCCTGGGAATGGCTGGAGGCTGGAGGGCGCCAGGCCCCGCCCACTTCCGCTTTGGATGCCAGCAACAGTTACCAGGGCATTCCTCGGCATGGCTGGGGGCTGGAGGGCGCCAGGCCCCGCCCACTTCCGCTTTGGGGGCAAGCAACAGTTGCCAGGGCAATCCTGGGCATGGCTGGGGGCTGGAGGGCGCCAGGCCCCGCCCTCTTACCGCTTTGGATGTCAGCAACAGTTACCAGGGCAAACCTGGACATGGCAGGGGGCTGGAGGGTGCCAGGCCCCGCCCACTTCCGCTTTGGGGCCCAGCAACAGTTGCCAGGGCAAGCCTGGGCATGGCTGGAGGCTGGAGGGCGCCAGGCCCCGCCCACTTCCGCTTTGGGGCCAAGCAACAGTTACCAGGGCAACCCTGGGCATGGCTGGGGGCTGGAGGGCGCCAGGCCCCGCCCTCTTCCGCTTTGGATGCCAGCAACAGTTACCAGGGCAAACCTGGACATGGCAGGGGGCTGGAGGGCGCCAGGCCCCGCCCACTTCCGCTTTGGGGCCCAGTAACAGTTGACAGGGCAAGCCTGGGCATGGCTGGGGGCTGGAGGGCGCCAGGCCCCGCCCACTTCCGCTTTGGGGCCCAGCAACAGTTACCAGGGCAACCCTGGGCATGGCAGGGGGCTGGAGGGCGCCAGGCCCCGCCCACTTCCGCTTTGGGGCCAGCAACAGTTACCAGGGCAACCCTGGGCATAGCAGGGGGCTGGAGGGCGCCAGGCCACGCCCACTTCCGCTTTGGGGGCCAGCAACAGTTGCCAGGGCATTCCTCGGCATGGCAGGGGGCTGGAGGGCGCCAGGCCCCGCCCACTTCCGCTTTGGGGGCCAGCAACAGTTGCCAGGGCAACCCTGGGCATGGCAGGGGGCTGGAGGGCGCCAGGCCCCGCCCACTTCCGCTTTGGGGCCCAGCAACAGTTACCAGGGCAACCCTGGGCATGACAGGGGGCTGGAGGGCGCCAGGCCCCGCCCACTTCCGCTTTGGGGCCCAGCAACAGTTGCCAGGGCAAGCCTGGGCATGGCTGGGGGCTGGAGGGCGCCAGGCCCCGCCCAATTCCGCTTTGGGGCCCAGCAACAGTTACCAGGGCAACCCTGGGCATGGCAGGGGGCTGGAGGGCGCAAGGCCCCGCCCACTTCCGCTTTGGGGCCCAGCAACAGTTGCCAGGGCAAGCCTGGGCATGGCTGGAGGCTGGAGGGCGCCAGGCCCCGCCCACTTCCGCTTTGGGGCCAAGCAACAGTTACCAGGGCAACCCTGGGCATGGCTGGGGGCTGGAGGGCGCCAGGCCCCGCCCACTTCCGCTTTGGGCCCAGCAACAGTTACCAGGGAAACCCTGGGCATGGCAGGGGGCTGGAGGGCGCCAGGCCCCGCCCACTTCCGCTTTGGGGCCAGCAACAGTTACCAGGGCAACCCTGGGCATAGCAGGGGGCTGGAGGGCGCCAGGCCCCGCCCACTTCCGCTTTGGGGGCCAGCAACAGTTGCCAGGGCATTCCTCGGCATGGCAGGGGGCTGGAGGGCGCCAGGCCCCGCCCACTTCCGCTTTGGGGGCCAACAACCAGTTGCCAGGGCATGCCTCGGCATGGCTGGGGGCTGGAGGGCGCCAGGCCCCGCCCACTTCCGCTTTGGGGCCCAGCAACAGTTACCAGGGCAACCCTGGGCATGGCAGGGGGCTGGAGGGCGCCAGGCCCCGCCCACTTCCGCTTTGGGGGCCAGCAATAGTTGCCAGGGCAAGCCTGGGCATGGCAGGAGGCTGGGGGGCGCCAGGCCCCGCCCACTTCCGCTTTGGGGGCCAACAACAGTTGCCAGGGCATGCCTCGGCATGGCAGGGGGCTGGAGGGCGCCAGGCAAGACCCACTTCCTCTTTGGGGGCCAGCAATAGTTGCCCGGGCAAACCTCGGCATGGCAGGAGGCTGGGGGGCGCCAGGCCCCGCCCACTTCCGCTTTGGGGCCCAGCAACAGTTGACAGGGCAAGCCTGGGCATGGCAGGGGGCTGGAGGGTGCCAGGCCCCGCCCACTTCCGCTTTGGGGCCCAGCAACAGTTGCCAGGGCAAGCCTGGGCATGGCTGGAGGCTGGAGGGCGCCAGGCCCCGCCCACTTCCGCTTTGGGGCCAAGCAACAGTTACCAGGGCAACCCTGGGCATGGCAGGGGGCTGGAGGGCGCCAGGCCCCGCCCACTTCCGCTTTGGGGGCCAGCAACAGTTGACAGGGCAAGCCTGGGCATGGCAGGGGGCTGGAGGGCAACAGGCCCCGCGCACTTCCGCTTTGGGGCCAAGCAACAGTTACCAGGGCAGCCCTGGGCATTGCAGGGGACTGGAGGGCCCAGGCCCCGCCCACTTCCGCTTTGGGGCCCAGCAACAGTTGCAAGGGCAAGCCTGGGCATGGCTGGAGGCTGGAAGGCGCCAGGCCCCGCCCACTTCCGCTTTTGGGCCCAGCAACAGTTGCCAGGGCAAGCCTGGGCATGGCTGGAGGCTGGAGGGCGCCAGGCCCCGCCCACTTCCGCTTTTGGGCCCAGCAACAGTTGCCAGGGCATGCCTCGGCATGGCAGGGGGCTGGAGGGCGCCAGGCCCCGCCCACTTCCGCTTTGGGGCCCAGCAACAGTTACCAGGGCAACCCTGGGCATGGCAGGGGGCTGGGAGGGCGCCAGGCCCCGCCCACTTCCGCTTTGGGGCCCAGCAACAGTTACCAGGGCAACCCTGGGCATGGCAGGGGGCTGGAGGGCGCCAGGCCCCGCCCACTTCCGCTTTGGGGGCCAGCAATAGTTGCCAGGGCAAGCCTGGGCATGGCAGGAGGCTGGGGGGCGCCAGGCCCCGCCCACTTCCGCTTTGGGGGCCAACAACAGTTGCCAGGGCATGCCTCGGCATGGCAGGGGGCTGGAGGGCGCCAGGCAAGACCCACTTCCTCTTTGGGGGCCAGCAATAGTTGCCCGGGCAAACCTCGGCATGGCAGGAGGCTGGGGGGCGCCAGGCCCCGCCCACTTCCGCTTTGGGGCCCAGCAACAGTTGACAGGGCAAGCCTGGGCATGGCAGGGGGCTGGAGGGTGCCAGGCCCCGCCCACTTCCGCTTTGGGGCCCAGCAACAGTTACCAGGGAAACCCTGGGCATGGCAGGGGGCTGGAGGGCGCCAGGCCCCGCCCACTTCCGCTTTGGGGCCCAGCAACATTTGCCAGGGCAAGCCTGGGCATGGCTGGAGGCTGGAGGGCGCCAGGCCCCGCCCACTTCCGCTTTGGGGGCCAGTAACAGTTACCAGGGCAACCCTGGGCATGGCAGGGGGCTGGAGGGCGCCAGGCCCCGCCCACTTCCGCTTTGGGGCCCAGCAACAGTTACCAGGGCAACCCTGGGCATGGCAGGGGACTGGAGGGCGCCAGGCCCCGCCCACTTCCGCTTTGGGGGCCAGCAACAGTTGCCAGGGCAAGCCTGGGCATGGCTGGAGGCTGGAGGGCGCCAGGCCCCGCCCACTTCCGCTTTGGGGGCCAGCAACAGTTGCCAGGGCAATCCTGGGCATGGCTGGGGGCTGGAGGGCGCCAGGCCCCGCCCAATTCCGCTTTGGGGCCAGGACCAGTTACCAGGGCAACCCTGGGCATGGCAGGGGGCTGGAGGGCGCCAGGCCCCGCGCATTTCCGCTTTGGGGCCAAGCAACAGTTACCAGGGCAACCCTGGGCATGGCAGGGGGCTGGAGGGCGCCAGGCCCCGCCCACTTCCGCTTTGGGGGCCAGCAACAGTTACCAGGGCAACCCTGTGCATGGCAGGGGGCTGGAGGGCGCCAGGCCCCGCCCACTTCCGCTTTGGGGCCCAGCAACAGTTACTAGGGCAACCCTGGGCATGGCAGGGGGCTGGAGGGCGCCAGGCCCCGCCCACTTCCGCTTTGGGGGCCAGCAATAGTTGCCAGGGCAAGCCTGGGCATGGCAGGAGGCTGGGGGGCGCCAGGCCCCGCCCACTTCCGCTTTGGGGGCCAACAACAGTTGCCAGGGCATGCCTCGGCATGGCAGGGGGCTGGAGGGCGCCAGGCAAGACCCACTTCCTCTTTGGGGGCCAGCAATAGTTGCCCGGGCAAACCTCGGCATGGCAGGAGGCTGGGGGGCGCCAGGCCCCGCCCACTTCCGCTTTGGGGCCCAGCAACAGTTGACAGGGCAAGCCTGGGCATGGCAGGGGGCTGGAGGGTGCCAGGCCCCGCCCACTTCCGCTTTGGGGCCCAGCAACAGTTGCCAGGGCAAGCCTGGGCATGGCTGGAGGCTGGAGGGCGCCAGGCCCCGCCCACTTCCGCTTTGGGGCCAAGCAACAGTTACCAGGGCAACCCTGGGCATGGCAGGGGGCTGGAGGGCGCCAGGCCCCGCCCACTTCCGCTTTGGGGGCCAGCAACAGTTGACAGGGCAAGCCTGGGCATGGCAGGGGGCTGGAGGGCAACAGGCCCCGCGCACTTCCGCTTTGGGGCCAAGCAACAGTTACCAGGGCAGCCCTGGGCATTGCAGGGGACTGGAGGGCCCAGGCCCCGCCCACTTCCGCTTTGGGGCCCAGCAACAGTTGCAAGGGCAAGCCTGGGCATGGCTGGAGGCTGGAAGGCGCCAGGCCCCGCCCACTTCCGCTTTTGGGCCCAGCAACAGTTGCCAGGGCAAGCCTGGGCATGGCTGGAGGCTGGAGGGCGCCAGGCCCCGCCCACTTCCGCTTTTGGGCCCAGCAACAGTTGCCAGGGCATGCCTCGGCATGGCAGGGGGCTGGAGGGCGCCAGGCCCCGCCCACTTCCGCTTTGGGGCCCAGCAACAGTTACCAGGGCAACCCTGGGCATGGCAGGGGGCTGGAGGGCGCCAGGCAAGACCCACTTCCTCTTTGGGGGCCAGCAATAGTTGCCCGGGCAAACCTCGGCATGGCAGGAGGCTGGGGGGCGCCAGGCCCCGCCCACTTCCGCTTTGGGGCCCAGCAACAGTTGACAGGGCAAGCCTGGGCATGGCAGGGGGCTGGAGGGTGCCAGGCCCCGCCCACTTCCGCTTTGGGGCCCAGCAACAGTTACCAGGGAAACCCTGGGCATGGCAGGGGGCTGGAGGGCGCCAGGCCCCGCCCACTTCCGCTTTGGGGCCCAGCAACAGTTGCCAGGGCAAGCCTGGGCATGGCTGGAGGCTGGAGGGCGCCAGGCCCCGCCCACTTCCGCTTTGGGGCCAAGCAACAGTTACCAGGGCAACCCTGGGCATGGCAGGGGACTGGAGGGCGCCAGGCCCCGCCCACTTCCGCTTTGGGGGCCAGTAACAGTTACCAGGGCAACCCTGGGCATGGCAGGGGGCTGGAGGGCGCCAGGCCCCGCCCACTTCCGCTTTGGGGCCCAGCAACAGTTACCAGGGCAACCCTGGGCATGGCAGGGGACTGCAGGGCGCCAGGCCCCGCCCACTTCCGCTTTGGGGGCCAGCAACAGTTGCCAGGGCAAGCCTCGGCATGGCTGGAGGCTGGAGGGCGCCAGGCCCCGCCCACTTCCGCTTTGGGGGCCAGCAACAGTTGCCAGGGCAATCCTGGGCATGGCTGGGGGCTGGAGGGCGCCAGGCCCCGCCCAATTCCGCTTTGGGGCCAGGACCAGTTACCAGGGCAACCCTGGGCATGGCAGGGGGCTGGAGGGCGCCAGGCCCCGCCCACTTCCGCTTTGGGGGCCAGGAACAGTTGCCAGGGCATGCCTAGGCATGGCAGGGGGCTGGAGGGCGCCAGGCCCCTCCCACTACCGCTTTGGGGGCCAGCAACAGTTGACAGGGCAAGCCTGGGCATGGCAGGGGGCTGGAGGGCGCCAGGCCCCGCGCATTTCCGCTTTGGGGCCAAGCAACAGTTACCAGGGCAACCCTGGGCATGGCAGGGGGCTGGAGGGCGCCAGGCCCCGCCCACTTCCGCTTTGGGGGCCAGCAACAGTTACCAGGGCAACCCTGGGCATGGCAGGGGGCTGGAGGGCGCCAGGCCCCGCCCACTTCCGCTTTGGGGCCCAGCAACAGTTACTAGGGCAACCCTGGGCATGGCAGGGGGCTGGAGGGCGCCAGGCCCCGCCCACTTCCGCTTTGGGGCCCAGCAACAGTTGCCAGGGCAAGACTGGGCATGGCTGGAGGCTGGAGGGCGCCAGGAACCGCCCACTTCCGCTTTGGGGCCCAGCAACAGTTACCAGGGCAACCCTGGGCATGGCAGGGGGCTGGAGGGCGCCAGGCCCCGCCCTATTCCGCTTTGGATGCCAGCAACAGTTACCAGTGCAAACCTGGGCATGGCAGGGGGCTTGAGGGCACCAGGCCCCGCCCACTTACGCTTTTGGGGCCAGCAACAGTTACCAGGGCAACCCTGGGCATGGCAGGGGACTGGAGGGCGCCAGGCCCCGCCCACTTCCGCTTTGGGGGCCAGCAACAGTTGCCAGGGCAAGCCTGGGCATGGCTGGAGGCTGGAGGGCGCCAGGAACCGCCCACTTCCGCTTTGGGGCCCAGCAACAGTTACCAGGGCAACCCTGGGCATGGCAGGGGGCTGGAGGGCGCCAGGCCCCGCGCATTTCCGCTTTGGGGCCAAGCAACAGTTACCAGGGCAACCCTGGGCATGGCAGGGGGCTGGAGGGCGCCAGGCCCCGCCCACTTCCGCTTTGGGGGCCAGCAACAGTTACCAGGGCAACCCTGGGCATGGCAGGGGGCTGGAGGGCGCCAGGCCCCGCCCACTTCCGCTTTGGGGCCCAGCAACAGTTACTAGGGCAACCCTGGGCATGGCAGGGGGCTGGAGGGCGCCAGGCCCCGCCCACTTCCGCTTTGGGGCCCAGCAACAGTTGCCAGGGCAAGACTGGGCATGGCTGGAGGCTGGAGGGCGCCAGGAACCGCCCACTTCCGCTTTGGGGCCCAGCAACAGTTACCAGGGCAACCCTGGGCATGGCAGGGGGCTGGAGGGCGCCAGGCCCCGCCCTATTCCGCTTTGGATGCCAGCAACAGTTACCAGTGCAAACCTGGGCATGGCAGGGGGCTTGAGGGCACCAGGCCCCGCCCACTTCCGCTTTTGGGGCCAGCAACAGTTACCAGGGCAACCCTGGGCATGGCAGGGGACTGGAGGGCGCCAGGCCCCGCCCACTTCCGCTTTGGGGGCCAGCAACAGTTGCCAGGGCAAGCCTGGGCATGGCTGGAGGCTGGAGGGCGCCAGGAACCGCCCACTTCCGCTTTGGGGCCCAGCAACAGTTACCAGGGCAACCCTGGGCATGGCAGGGGGCTGGAGGGCGCCAGGCCCCGCCCTATTCCGCTTTGGATGCCAGCAACAGTTACCAGTGCAAACCTGGGCATGGCAGGGGGCTTGAGGGCACCAGGCCCCGCCCACTTCCGCTTTTGGGGCCAGCAACAGTTACCAGGGCAACCCTGGGCATGGCAGGGGACTGGAGGGCGCCAGGCCCCGCCCACTTCCGCTTTGGGGGCCAGCAACAGTTGCCAGGGCAAGCCTGGGCATGGCTGGAGGCTGGAGGGCGCCAGGCTCCGCCCACTTCCGCTTTGGGGGCCAGCAACAGTTGCCAGGGCAATCCTGGGCATGGCTGGGGGCTGGAGGGCGCCAGGCCCCGCCCAATTCCGCTTTGGGGCCAGGACCAGTTACCAGGGCAACCCTGGGCATGGCAGGGGGCTGGAGGGCGCCAGGCCCCGCCCACTTCCGCTTTGGGGGCCAGGAACAGTTGCCAGGGCATGCCTAGGCATGGCAGGGGGCTGGAGGGCGCCAGGCCCCTCCCACTTCCGCTTTGGGGGCCAGCAACAGTTGACAGGGCAAGCCTGGGCATGGCAGGGGGCTGGAGGGCGCCAGGCCCCGCGCATTTCCGCTTTGGGGCCAAGCAACAGTTACCAGGGCAACCCTGGGCATGGCAGGGGGCTGGAGGGCGCCAGGCCCCGCCCACTTCCGCTTTGGGGGCCAGCAACAGTTACCAGGGCAACCCTGGGCATGGCAGGGGGCTGGAGGGCGCCAGGCCCCGCCCACTTCCGCTTTGGGGCCCAGCAACAGTTACTAGGGCAACCCTGGGCATGGCAGGGGGCTGGAGGGCGCCAGGCCCCGCCCACTTCCGCTTTGGGGCCCAGCAACAGTTGCCAGGGCAAGACTGGGCATGGCTGGAGGCTGGAGGGCGCCAGGAACCGCCCACTTCCGCTTTGGGGCCCAGCAACAGTTACCAGGGCAACCCTGGGCATGGCAGGGGGCTGGAGGGCGCCAGGCCCCGCCCTATTCCGCTTTGGATGCCAGCAACAGTTACCAGTGCAAACCTGGGCATGGCAGGGGGCTTGAGGGCACCAGGCCCCGCCCACTTCCGCTTTTGGGGCCAGCAACAGTTACCAGGGCAACCCTGGGCATGGCAGGGGGCTGGAGGGCGCCAGGCCCCTCCCACTTCCGCTTTGGGGGCCAGCAACAGTTGACAGGGCAAGCCTGGGCATGGCAGGGGGCTGGAGGGCGCCAGGCCCCGCGCATTTCCGCTTTGGGGCCAAGCAACAGTTACCAGGGCAACCCTGGGCATGGCAGGGGGCTGGAGGGCGCCAGGCCCCGCCCACTTCCGCTTTGGGGGCCAGCAACAGTTACCAGGGCAACCCTGGGCATGGCAGGGGGCTGGAGGGCGCCAGGCCCCGCCCACTTCCGCTTTGGGGCCCAGCAACAGTTACTAGGGCAACCCTGGGCATGGCAGGGGGCTGGAGGGCGCCAGGCCCCGCCCACTTCCGCTTTGGGGCCCAGCAACAGTTGCCAGGGCAAGACTGGGCATGGCTGGAGGCTGGAGGGCGCCAGGAACCGCCCACTTCCGCTTTGGGGCCCAGCAACAGTTACCAGGGCAACCCTGGGCATGGCAGGGGGCTGGAGGGCGCCAGGCCCCGCCCTATTCCGCTTTGGATGCCAGCAACAGTTACCAGTGCAAACCTGGGCATGGCAGGGGGCTTGAGGGCACCAGGCCCCGCCCACTTCCGCTTTTGGGGCCAGCAACAGTTACCAGGGCAACCCTGGGCATGGCAGGGGACTGGAGGGCGCCAGGCCCCGCCCACTTCCGCTTTGGGGGCCAGCAACAGTTGCCAGGGCAAGCCTGGGCATGGCTGGAGGCTGGAGGGCGCCAGGAACCGCCCACTTCCGCTTTGGGGCCCAGCAACAGTTACCAGGGCAACCCTGGGCATGGCAGGGGGCTGGAGGGCGCCAGGCCCCGCCCACTTCCGCTTTGGGGCCCAGCAACAGTTACTAGGGCAACCCTGGGCATGGCAGGGGGCTGGAGGGCGCCAGGCCCCGCCCACTTCCGCTTTGGGGCCCAGCAACAGTTGCCAGGGCAAGACTGGGCATGGCTGGAGGCTGGAGGGCGCCAGGAACCGCCCACTTCCGCTTTGGGGCCCAGCAACAGTTACCAGGGCAACCCTGGGCATGGCAGGGGGCTGGAGGGCGCCAGGCCCCGCCCTATTCCGCTTTGGATGCCAGCAACAGTTACCAGTGCAAACCTGGGCATGGCAGGGGGCTTGAGGGCACCAGGCCCCGCCCACTTCCGCTTTTGGGGCCAGCAACAGTTACCAGGGCAACCCTGGGCATGGCAGGGGGCTGGAGGGCGCCAGGCCCCTCCCACTTCCGCTTTGGGGGCCAGCAACAGTTGACAGGGCAAGCCTGGGCATGGCAGGGGGCTGGAGGGCGCCAGGCCCCGCGCATTTCCGCTTTGGGGCCAAGCAACAGTTACCAGGGCAACCCTGGGCATGGCAGGGGGCTGGAGGGCGCCAGGCCCCGCCCACTTCCGCTTTGGGGGCCAGCAACAGTTACCAGGGCAACCCTGGGCATGGCAGGGGGCTGGAGGGCGCCAGGCCCCGCCCACTTCCGCTTTGGGGCCCAGCAACAGTTACTAGGGCAACCCTGGGCATGGCAGGGGGCTGGAGGGCGCCAGGCCCCGCCCACTTCCGCTTTGGGGGCCAGCAACAGTTGCCAGGGCAAGCCTGGGCATGGCTGGAGGCTGGAGGGCGCCAGGAACCGCCCACTTCCGCTTTGGGGCCCAGCAACAGTTACCAGGGCAACCCTGGGCATGGCAGGGGGCTGGAGGGCGCCAGGCCCCGCCCACTTCCGCTTTGGGGCCCAGCAACAGTTACTAGGGCAACCCTGGGCATGGCAGGGGGCTGGAGGGCGCCAGGCCCCGCCCACTTCCGCTTTGGGGCCCAGCAACAGTTGCCAGGGCAAGACTGGGCATGGCTGGAGGCTGGAGGGCGCCAGGAACCGCCCACTTCCGCTTTGGGGCCCAGCAACAGTTACCAGGGCAACCCTGGGCATGGCAGGGGGCTGGAGGGCGCCAGGCCCCGCCCTATTCCGCTTTGGATGCCAGCAACAGTTACCAGTGCAAACCTGGGCATGGCAGGGGGCTTGAGGGCACCAGGCCCCGCCCACTTCCGCTTTTGGGGCCAGCAACAGTTACCAGGGCAACCCTGGGCATGGCAGGGGGCTGGAGGGCGCCAGGCCCCTCCCACTTCCGCTTTGGGGGCCAGCAACAGTTGACAGGGCAAGCCTGGGCATGGCAGGGGGCTGGAGGGCGCCAGGCCCCGCGCATTTCCGCTTTGGGGCCAAGCAACAGTTACCAGGGCAACCCTGGGCATGGCAGGGGGCTGGAGGGCGCCAGGCCCCGCCCACTTCCGCTTTGGGGGCCAGCAACAGTTACCAGGGCAACCCTGGGCATGGCAGGGGGCTGGAGGGCGCCAGGCCCCGCCCACTTCCGCTTTGGGGCCCAGCAACAGTTACTAGGGCAACCCTGGGCATGGCAGGGGGCTGGAGGGCGCCAGGCCCCGCCCACTTCCGCTTTGGGGCCCAGCAACAGTTGCCAGGGCAAGACTGGGCATGGCTGGAGGCTGGAGGGCGCCAGGAACCGCCCACTTCCGCTTTGGGGCCCAGCAACAGTTACCAGGGCAACCCTGGGCATGGCAGGGGGCTGGAGGGCGCCAGGCCCCGCCCTATTCCGCTTTGGATGCCAGCAACAGTTACCAGTGCAAACTTGGGCATGGCAGGGGGCTTGAGGGCACCAGGCCCCGCCCACTTCCGCTTTTGGGGCCAGCAACAGTTACCAGGGCAACCCTGGGCATGGCAGGGGGCTGGAGGGCGCCAGGCTACGCCCACTTCCGCTTTGGGGGCCAGCAACAGTTGCCAGGGCATTCCTCGGCATGGCAGGGGGCTGGAGGGCGCCAGGCCCCGCCCACTTCCGCTTTGGGGGCCAGCAACAGTTGCCAGGGCAACCCTGGGCATGGCAGGGGGCTGGAGGGCGCCAGGCCCCGCCCACTTCCGCTTTGGGGCCAGCAACAGTTACCAGGGCAACCCTGGGCATAGCAGGGGGCTGGAGGGCGCCAGGCCCCGCCCACTTCCGCTTTGGGGGCCAGCAACAGTTGCCAGGGCATTCCTCGGCATGGCAGGGGGCTGGAGGGCGCCAGGCCCCGCCCACTTCCGCTTTGGGGGCCAACAACAGTTGCCAGGGCATGCCTCGGCATGGCTGGGGGCTGGAGGGCGCCAGGCCCCGCCCACTTCCGCTTTGGGGCCCAGCAACAGTTACCAGGGCAACCCTGGGCATGGCAGGGGGATGGAGGGCGCCAGGCCCCGCCCACTTCCGCTTTGGGGGCCAGCAATAGTTGCCAGGGCAAGCCTGGGCATGGCAGGAGGCTGGGGGGCGCCAGGCCCCGCCCACTTCCGCTTTGGGACCAAGCAACAGTTACCAGGGCAACCCTGGGCATGGCAGGGGGCTGGAGGGCGCCAGGCCCCGCCCACTTCCGCTTTGGGGGCCAGCAACAGTTGACAGGGCAAGCCTGGGCATGGCAGGGGGCTGGAGGGCAACAGGCCCCGCGCACTTCCACTTTGGGGCCAAGCAACAGTTACCAGGGCAGCCCTGGGCATTGCAGGGGACTGGAGGGCCCAGGCCCCGCCCACTTCCGCTTTGGGGGCCAGCAACAGTTGACAGGGCAAGCCTGGGCATGGCAGGGGGCTGGAGGGCAACAGGCCCCGCGCACTTCCACTTTGGGGCCAAGCAACAGTTACCAGGGCAGCCCTGGGCATTGCAGGGGACTGGAGGGCCCAGGCCCCGCCCACTTCCGCTTTGGGGCCCAGCAACAGTTGCAAGGGCAAGCCTGGGCATGGCTGGAGGCTGGAAGGCGCCAGGCCCCGCCCACTTCCGCTTTTGGGCCCAGCAACAGTTGCCAGGGCAAGCCTGGGCATGGCTGGAGGCTGGAGTGCGCCAGGCCCCGCCCACTTCCGCTTTTGGGCCCAGCAACAGTTGCCAGGGCATGCCTCGGCATGGCAGGGGGCTGGAGGGCGCCAGGCCCCGCCCACTTCCGCTTTGGGGCCCAGCAACAGTTACCAGGGCAACCCTGGGCATGGCAGGGGGCTGGAGGGCGCCAGGCCCCGCCCACTTCCGCTTTGGGGCCCAGCAACAGTTACCAGGGCAACCCTGGGCATGGCAGGGGGCTGGAGGGCGCCAGGCCCCGCCCACTTCCGCTTTGGGGGCCAGCAATAGTTGCCAGGGCAAGCCTGGGCATGGCAGGAGGCTGGGGGGCGCCAGGCCCCGCCCACTTCCGCTTTGGGGGCCAACAACAGTTGCCAGGGCATGCCTCGGCATGGCAGGGGGCTGGAGGGCGCCAGGCAAGACCCACTTCCTCTTTGGGGGCCAGCAATAGTTGCCCGGGCAAACCTCGGCATGGCAGGAGGCTGGGGGGCGCCAGGCCCCGCCCACTTCCGCTTTGGGGCCCAGCAACAGTTGACAGGGCAAGCCTGAGCATGGCAGGGGGCTGGAGGGTGCCAGGCCCCGCCCACTTCCGCTTTGGGGCCCAGCAACAGTTACCAGGGAAACCCTGGGCATGGCAGGGGGCTGGAGGGCGCCAGGCCCCGCCCACTTCCGCTTTGGGGGCCAGCAACAGTTGACAGGGCAAGCCTGGGCATGGCAGGGGGCTGGAGGGCGCCAGGCCCCGCGCATTTCCGCTTTGGGGCCAAGCAACAGTTACCAGGGCAACCCTGGGCATGGCAGGGGGCTGGAGGGCGCCAGGCCCCGCCCACTTCCGCTTTGGGGGCCAGCAACAGTTACCAGGGCAACCCTGGGCATGGCAGGGGGCTGGAGGGCGCCAGGCCCCGCCCACTTCCGCTTTGGGGCCCAGCAACAGTTACTAGGGCAACCCTGGGCATGGCAGGGGGCTGGAGGGCGCCAGGCCCCGCCCACTTCCGCTTTGGGGCCCAGCAACAGTTGCCAGGGCAAGACTGGGCATGGCTGGAGGCTGGAGGGCGCCAGGAACCGCCCACTTCCGCTTTGGGGCCCAGCAACAGTTACCAGGGCAACCCTGGGCATGGCAGGGGGCTGGAGGGCGCCAGGCCCCGCCCTATTCCGCTTTGGATGCCAGCAACAGTTACCAGTGCAAACCTGGGCATGGCAGGGGGCTTGAGGGCACCAGGCCCCGCCCACTTCCGCTTTTGGGGCCAGCAACAGTTACCAGGGCAACCCTGGGCATGGCAGGGGGCTGGAGGGCGCCAGGCCCCGCCCACTTCCGCTTTGGGGCCCAGCAACAGTTACCAGGGCAACCCTTGGCATGGCAGGGGGCTGGAGGGCGCCAGGCCCCGCCCACTTCCGCTTTGGGGCCAGCAACAGTTACCAGGGCAACCCTGGGCATAGCAGGGGGCTGGAGGGCGCCAGGCTACGCCCACTTCCGCTTTGGGGGCCAGCAACAGTTGCCAGGGCATTCCTCGGCATGGCAGGGGGCTGGAGGGCGCCAGGCCCCGCCCACTTCCGCTTTGGGGGCCAGCAACAGTTGCCAGGGCAACCCTGGGCATGGCAGGGGGCTGGAGGGCGCCAGGCCCCGCCCACTTCCGCTTTGGGGCCCAGCAACAGTTACCAGGGCAACCCTGGGCATGACAGGGGGCTGGAGGGCGCCAGGCCCCGCCCACTTCCGCTTTGGGGCCCAGCAACAGTTGCCAGGGCAAGCCTGGGCATGGCTGGGGGCTGGAGGGCGCCAGGCCCCGCCCACTTCCGCTTTGGGGCCAAGCAACAGTTACCAGGGCAACCCTGGGCATGGCTGGGGGCTGGAGGGCGCCAGGCCCCGCCCTCTTTCGCTTTGGATGCCAGCAACAGTTACCAGGGCAAACCTGGACATGGCAGGGGGCTGGAGGGCGCCAGGCCCCGCCCACTTCCGCTTTGGGGCCCAGTAACAGTTTACAGGGCAAGCCTGGGCATGGCTGGGGGCTGGAGGGCGCCAGGCCCCGCCCACTTCCGCTTTGGGGCCCAGCAACAGTTACCAGGGAAACCCTGGGCATGGCAGGGGGCTGGAGGGCGCCAGGCCCCGCCCACTTCCGCTTTGGGGCCAGCAACAGTTACCAGGGCAACCCTGGGCATAGCAGGGGGCTGGAGGGCGCCAGGCCCCGCCCACTTCCGCTTTGGGGCCCAGCAACAGTTACCAGGGCAACCCTGGGCATGACAGGGGGCTGGAGGGCGCCAGGCCCCGCCCACTTCCGCTTTGGGGCCCAGCAACAGTTACCAGGGCAACCCTGGGCATGGCAGGGGGCTGGAGGGCGCCAGGCAAGACCCACTTCCTCTTTGGGGGCCAGCAATAGTTGCCCGGGCAAACCTCGGCATGGCAGGAGGCTGGGGGGCGCCAGGCCCCGCCCACTTCCGCTTTGGGGCCCAGCAACAGTTGACAGTTGCCAGGGCATGCCTCGGCATGGCAGGGGGCTGGAGGGCGCCAGGCCCCGCCCACTTCCGCTTTGGGGCCCAGCAACAGTTACCAGGGCAACCCTGGGCATGGCAGGGGGCTGGAGGGCGCCAGGCAAGACCCACTTCCTCTTTGGGGGCCAGCAATAGTTGCCCGGGCAAACCTCGGCATGGCAGGAGGCTGGGGGGCGCCAGGCCCCGCCCACTTCCGCTTTGGGGCCCAGCAACAGTTGACAGGGCAAGCCTGGGCATGGCAGGGGGCTGGAGGGTGCCAGGCCCCGCCCACTTCCGCTTTGGGGCCCAGCAACAGTTACCAGGGAAACCCTGGGCATGGCAGGGGGCTGGAGGGCGCCAGGCCCCGCCCACTTCCGCTTTGGGGCCCAGCAACAGTTGCCAGGGCAAGCCTGGGCATGGCTGGAGGCTGGAGGGCGCCAGGCCCCGCCCACTTCCGCTTTGGGGCCAAGCAACAGTTACCAGGGCAACCCTGGGCATGGCAGGGGACTGGAGGGCGCCAGGCCCCGCCCACTTCCGCTTTGGGGGCCAGTAACAGTTACCAGGGCAACCCTGGGCATGGCAGGGGGCTGGAGGGCGCCAGGCCCCGCCCACTTCCGCTTTGGGGCCCAGCAACAGTTACCAGGGCAACCCTGGGCATGGCAGGGGACTGGAGGGCGCCAGGCCCCGCCCACTTCCGCTTTGGGGGCCAGCAACAGTTGCCAGGGCAAGCCTGGGCATGGCTGGAGGCTGGAGGGCGCCAGGCCCCGCCCACTTCCGCTTTGGGGGCCAGCAACAGTTGCCAGGGCAATCCTGGGCATGGCTGGGGGCTGGAGGGCGCCAGGCCCCGCCCAATTCCGCTTTGGGGCCAGGACCAGTTACCAGGGCAACCCTGGGCATGGCAGGGGGCTGGAGGGCGCCAGGCCCCGCCCACTTCCGCTTTGGGGCCCAGCAACAGTTACCAGGGCAACCCTGGGCATGGCAGGGGGCTGGAGGGCGCCAGGCCCCGCCCACTTCCGCTTTGGGGGCCAGCAATAGTTGCCAGGGCAAGCCTGGGCATGGCAGGAGGCTGGGGGGCGCCAGGCCCCGCCCACTTCCGCTTTGGGGGCCAACAACAGTTGCCAGGGCATGCCTCGGCATGGCAGGGGGCTGGAGGGCGCCAGGCAAGACCCACTTCCTCTTTGGGGGCCAGCAATAGTTGCCCGGGCAAACCTCGGCATGGCAGGAGGCTGGGGGGCGCCAGGCCCCGCCCACTTCCGCTTTGGGGCCCAGCAACAGTTGACAGGGCAAGCCTGGGCATGGCAGGGGGCTGGAGGGTGCCAGGCCCCGCCCACTTCCGCTTTGGGGCCCAGCAACAGTTACCAGGGAAACCCTGGGCATGGCAGGGGGCTGGAGGGCGCCAGGCCCCGCCCACTTCCGCTTTGGGGGCCAGCAACAGTTGACAGGGCAAGCCTGGGCATGGCAGGGGGCTGGAGGGCGCCAGGCCCCGCGCATTTCCGCTTTGGGGCCAAGCAACAGTTACCAGGGCAACCCTGGGCATGGCAGGGGGCTGGAGGGCGCCAGGCCCCGCCCACTTCCGCTTTGGGGGCCAGCAACAGTTACCAGGGCAACCCTGGGCATGGCAGGGGGCTGGAGGGCGCCAGGCCCCGCCCACTTCCGCTTTGGGGCCCAGCAACAGTTACTAGGGCAACCCTGGGCATGGCAGGGGGCTGGAGGGCGCCAGGCCCCGCCCACTTCCGCTTTGGGGCCCAGCAACAGTTGCCAGGGCAAGACTGGGCATGGCTGGAGGCTGGAGGGCGCCAGGAACCGCCCACTTCCGCTTTGGGGCCCAGCAACAGTTACCAGGGCAACCCTGGGCATGGCAGGGGGCTGGAGGGCGCCAGGCCCCGCCCTATTCCGCTTTGGATGCCAGCAACAGTTACCAGGGCAACCCTGGGCATGGCAGGGGGCTGGAGGGCGCCAGGCCCCGCCCACTTCCGCTTTGGGGGCCAGCAACAGTTACCAGGGCAACCCTGGGCATGGCAGGGGGCTGGAGGGCGCCAGGCCCCGCCCACTTCCGCTTTGGGGCCCAGCAACAGTTACCAGGGCAACCCTTGGCATGGCAGGGGGCTGGAGGGCGCCAGGCCCCGCCCACTTCCGCTTTGGGGCCCAGCAACAGTTGCCAGGGCAAGACTGGGCATGGCTGGAGGCTGGAGGGCGCCAGGCTCCGCCCACTTCCGCTTTGGGGGCCAGCAATAGTTGCCAGGGCAAGCCTGGGCATGGCAGGAGGCTGGGGGGCGCCAGGCCCCGCCCACTTCCGCTTTGGGGGCCAACAACAGTTGCCAGGGCATGCCTCGGCATGGCAGGGGGCTGGTGGGCGCCAGGCAAGACCCACTTCCTCTTTGGGGGCCAGCAATAGTTGCCCGGGCAAACCTCGGCATGGCAGGAGGCTGGGGGGCGCCAGGCCCCGCCCACTTCCGCTTTGGGGCCCAGCAACAGTTGACAGGGCAACCCTGGGCATGGCTGGGGGCTGGAGGGCGCCAGGCCCCGCCCTCTTCCGCTTTGGATGCCAGCAACAGTTACCAGGAGAAACCTGGACATGGCAGGGGGCTGGAGGCCGCCAGGCCCCGCCCACTTCCGCTTTGGGGCCCAGCAACAGTTGACAGGGCAAGCCTGGGCATGGCTGGGGGCTGGAGGGCGCCAGGCCCCGCCCACTTCCGCTTTGGGGCCCAGCAACAGTTACCAGGGCAACCCTGGGCATGGCAGGGGGCTGGAGGGCGCCAGGCCCCGCCCATTTCCGCTTTGGGGCCAGCAACAGTTACCAGGGCAACCCTGGGCATGGCAGGGGGCTGGAGGGCGCAAGGCCCCGCCCACTTCCGCTTTGGGGGCCAGCAACAGTTGCCAGGGCATTCCTCGGCATGGCTGGGGGCTGGAGGGCGCCAGGCCCCGCCCACTTCCGCTTTGGGGGCAAGCAACAGTTGCCAGGGCAATCCTGGGCATGGCTGGGGGCTGGAGGGCGCCAGGCCCCGCCCTCTTACGCTTTGGATGTCAGCAACAGTTACCAGGGCAAACCTGGACATGGCAGGGGGCTGGAGGGTGCCAGGCCCCGCCCACTTCCGCTTTGGGGCCCAGCAACAGTTGCCAGGGCAAGCCTGGGAATGGCTGGAGGCTGGAGGGCGCCAGGCCCCGCCCACTTCCGCTTTGGATGCCAGCAACAGTTACCAGGGCATTCTTCGGCATGGCTGGGGGCTGGAGGGCGCCAGGCCCCGCCCACTTCCGCTTTGGGGGCAAGCAACAGTTGCCAGGGCAATCCTGGGCATGGCTGGGGGCTGGAGGGCGCCAGGCCCCGCCCTCTTACGCTTTGGATGTCAGCAACAGTTACCAGGGCAAACCTGGACATGGCAGGGGGCTGGAGGGTGCCAGGCCCCGCCCACTTCCGCTTTGGGGCCCAGCAACAGTTGCCAGGGCAAGCCTGGGCATGGCTGGAGGCTGGAGGGCGCCAGGCCCCGCCCACTTCCGCTTTGGGGCCAAGCAACAGTTACCAGGGCAACCCTGGGCATGGCTGGGGGCTGGAGGGCGCCAGGCCCCGCCCTCTTCCGCTTTGGATGCCAGCAACAGTTACCAGGGCAAACCTGGACATGGCAGGGGGCTGGAGGGCGCCAGGCCCCGCCCACTTCCGCTTTGGGGCCCAGTAACAGTTGACAGGGCAAGCCTGGGCATGGCTGGGGGCTGGAGGGCGCCAGGCCCCGCCCACTTCCGCTTTGGGGCCCAGCAACAGTTACCAGGGCAACCCTGGGCATGGCAGGGGGCTGGAGGGCGCCAGGCCCCGCCCACTTCCGCTTTGGGGCCAGCAACAGTTACCAGGGCAACCCTGGGCATAGCAGGGGGCTGGAGGGCGCCAGGCCACGCCCACTTCCGCTTTGGGGGCCAGCAACAGTTGCCAGGGCATTCCTCGGCATGGCAGGGGGCTGGAGGGCGCCAGGCCCCGCCCACTTCCGCTTTGGGGGCCAGCAACAGTTGCCAGGGCAACCCTGGGCATGGCAGGGGGCTGGAGGGCGCCAGGCCCCGCCCACTTCCGCTTTGGGGCCCAGCAACAGTTACCAGGGCAACCCTGGGCATGACAGGGGGCTGGAGGGCGCCAGGCCCCGCCCACTTCCGCTTTGGGGCCCAGCAACAGTTGCCAGGGCAAGCCTGGGCATGGCTGGGGGCTGGAGGGCGCCAGGCCCCGCCCAATTCCGCTTTGGGGCCCAGCAACAGTTACCAGGGCAACCCTGGGCATGGCAGGGGGCTGGAGGGCGCAAGGCCCCGCCCACTTCCGCTTTGGGGCCCAGCAACAGTTGCCAGGGCAAGCCTGGGCATGGCTGGAGGCTGGAGGGCGCCAGGCCCCGCCCACTTCCGCTTTGGGGCCAAGCAACAGTTACCAGGGCAACCCTGGGCATGGCTGGGGGCTGGAGGGCGCCAGGCCCCGCCCACTTCCGCTTTGGGGCCCAGCAACAGTTACCAGGGAAACCCTGGGCATGGCAGGGGGCTGGAGGGCGCCAGGCCCCGCCCACTTCCGCTTTGGGGCCAGCAACAGTTACCAGGGCAACCCTGGGCATAGCAGGGGGCTGGAGGGCGCCAGGCCCCGCCCACTTCCGCTTTGGGGGCCAGCAACAGTTGCCAGGGCATTCCTCGGCATGGCAGGGGGCTGGAGGGCGCCAGGCCCCGCCCACTTCCGCTTTGGGGGCCAACAACAGTTGCCAGGGCATGCCTCGGCATGGCTGGGGGCTGGAGGGCGCCAGGCCCCGCCCACTTCCGCTTTGGGGCCCAGCAACAGTTACCAGGGCAACCCTGGGCATGGCAGGGGGCTGGAGGGCGCCAGGCCCCGCCCACTTCCGCTTTGGGGGCCAGCAATAGTTGCCAGGGCAAGCCTGGGCATGGCAGGAGGCTGGGGGGCGCCAGGCCCCGCCCACTTCCGCTTTGGGGGCCAACAACAGTTGCCAGGGCATGCCTCGGCATGGCAGGGGGCTGGAGGGCGCCAGGCAAGACCCACTTCCTCTTTGGGGGCCAGCAATAGTTGCCCGGGCAAACCTCGGCATGGCAGGAGGCTGGGGGGCGCCAGGCCCCGCCCACTTCCGCTTTGGGGCCCAGCAACAGTTGACAGGGCAAGCCTGGGCATGGCAGGGGGCTGGAGGGTGCCAGGCCCCGCCCACTTCCGCTTTGGGGCCCAGCAACAGTTGCCAGGGCAAGCCTGGGCATGGCTGGAGGCTGGAGGGCGCCAGGCCCCGCCCACTTCCGCTTTGGGGCCAAGCAACAGTTACCAGGGCAACCCTGGGCATGGCAGGGGGCTGGAGGGCGCCAGGCCCCGCCCACTTCCGCTTTGGGGGCCAGCAACAGTTGACAGGGCAAGCCTGGGCATGGCAGGGGGCTGGAGGGCAACAGGCCCCGCGCACTTCCGCTTTGGGGCCAAGCAACAGTTACCAGGGCAGCCCTGGGCATTGCAGGGGACTGGAGGGCCCAGGCCCCGCCCACTTCCGCTTTGGGGCCCAGCAACAGTTGCAAGGGCAAGCCTGGGCATGGCTGGAGGCTGGAAGGCGCCAGGCCCCGCCCACTTCCGCTTTTGGGCCCAGCAACAGTTGCCAGGGCATGCCTCGGCATGGCAGGGGGCTGGAGGGCGCCAGGCCCCGCCCACTTCCGCTTTGGGGCCCAGCAACAGTTACCAGGGCAACCCTGGGCATGGCAGGGGGCTGGAGGGCGCCAGGCCCCGCCCACTTCCGCTTTGGGGCCCAGCAACAGTTACCAGGGCAACCCTGGGCATGGCAGGGGGCTGGAGGGCGCCAGGCCCCGCCCACTTCCGCTTTGGGGGCCAGCAATAGTTGCCAGGGCAAGCCTGGGCATGGCAGGAGGCTGGGGGGCGCCAGGCCCCGCCCACTTCCGCTTTGGGGGCCAACAACAGTTGCCAGGGCATGCCTCGGCATGGCAGGGGGCTGGAGGGCGCCAGGCAAGACCCACTTCCTCTTTGGGGGCCAGCAATAGTTGCCCGGGCAAACCTCGGCATGGCAGGAGGCTGGGGGGCGCCAGGCCCCGCCCACTTCCGCTTTGGGGCCCAGCAACAGTTGACAGGGCAAGCCTGGGCATGGCAGGGGGCTGGAGGGTGCCAGGCCCCGCCCACTTCCGCTTTGGGGCCCAGCAACAGTTACCAGGGAAACCCTGGGCATGGCAGGGGGCTGGAGGGCGCCAGGCCCCGCCCACTTCCGCTTTGGGGCCCAGCAACATTTGCCAGGGCAAGCCTGGGCATGGCTGGAGGCTGGAGGGCGCCAGGCCCCGCCCACTTCCGCTTTGGGGCCAAGCAACAGTTACCAGGGCAACCCTGGGCATGGCAGGGGACTGGAGGGCGCCAGGCCCCGCCCACTTCCGCTTTGGGGGCCAGTAACAGTTACCAGGGCAACCCTGGGCATGGCAGGGGGCTGGAGGGCGCCAGGCCCCGCCCACTTCCGCTTTGGGGCCCAGCAACAGTTACCAGGGCAACCCTGGGCATGGCAGGGGACTGGAGGGCGCCAGGCCCCGCCCACTTCCGCTTTGGGGGCCAGCAACAGTTGCCAGGGCAAGCCTGGGCATGGCTGGAGGCTGGAGGGCGCCAGGCCCCGCCCACTTCCGCTTTGGGGGCCAGCAACAGTTGCCAGGGCAATCCTGGGCATGGCTGGGGGCTGGAGGGCGCCAGGCCCCGCCCAATTCCGCTTTGGGGCCAGGACCAGTTACCAGGGCAACCCTGGGCATGGCAGGGGGCTGGAGGGCGCCAGGCCCCGCCCACTTCCGCTTTGGGGGCCAGCAACAGTTGACAGGGCAAGCCTGGGCATGGCAGGGGGCTGGAGGGCGCCAGGCCCCGCGCATTTCCGCTTTGGGGCCAAGCAACAGTTACCAGGGCAACCCTGGGCATGGCAGGGGGCTGGAGGGCGCCAGGCCCCGCCCACTTCCGCTTTGGGGCCCAGCAACAGTTACTAGGGCAACCCTGGGCATGGCAGGGGGCTGGAGGGCGCCAGGCCCCGCCCACTTCCGCTTTGGGGGCCAGCAATAGTTGCCAGGGCAAGCCTGGGCATGGCAGGAGGCTGGGGGGCGCCAGGCCCCGCCCACTTCCGCTTTGGGGGCCAACAACAGTTGCCAGGGCATGCCTCGGCATGGCAGGGGGCTGGAGGGCGCCAGGCAAGACCCACTTCCTCTTTGGGGGCCAGCAATAGTTGCCCGGGCAAACCTCGGCATGGCAGGAGGCTGGGGGGCGCCAGGCCCCGCCCACTTCCGCTTTGGGGCCCAGCAACAGTTGACAGGGCAAGCCTGGGCATGGCAGGGGGCTGGAGGGTGCCAGGCCCCGCCCACTTCCGCTTTGGGGCCCAGCAACAGTTGCCAGGGCAAGCCTGGGCATGGCTGGAGGCTGGAGGGCGCCAGGCCCCGCCCACTTCCGCTTTGGGGCCAAGCAACAGTTACCAGGGCAACCCTGGGCATGGCAGGGGGCTGGAGGGCGCCAGGCCCCGCCCACTTCCGCTTTGGGGGCCAGCAACAGTTGACAGGGCAAGCCTGGGCATGGCAGGGGGCTGGAGGGCAACAGGCCCCGCGCACTTCCGCTTTGGGGCCAAGCAACAGTTACCAGGGCAGCCCTGGGCATTGCAGGGGACTGGAGGGCCCAGGCCCCGCCCACTTCCGCTTTGGGGCCCAGCAACAGTTGCAAGGGCAAGCCTGGGCATGGCTGGAGGCTGGAAGGCGCCAGGCCCCGCCCACTTCCGCTTTTGGGCCCAGCAACAGTTGCCAGGGCAAGCCTGGGCATGGCTGGAGGCTGGAGGGCGCCAGGCCCCGCCAACTTCCGCTTTTGGGCCCAGCAACAGTTGCCAGGGCATGCCTCGGCATGGCAGGGGGCTGGAGGGCGCCAGGCCCCGCCCACTTCCGCTTTGGGGCCCAGCAACAGTTACCAGGGCAACCCTGGGCATGGCAGGGGGCTGGAGGGCGCCAGGCAAGACCCACTTCCTCTTTGGGGGCCAGCAATAGTTGCCCGGGCAAACCTCGGCATGGCAGGAGGCTGGGGGGCGCCAGGCCCCGCCCACTTCCGCTTTGGGGCCCAGCAACAGTTGACAGGGCAAGCCTGGGCATGGCAGGGGGCTGGAGGGTGCCAGGCCCCGCCCACTTCCGCTTTGGGGCCCAGCAACAGTTACCAGGGAAACCCTGGGCATGGCAGGGGGCTGGAGGGCGCCAGGCCCCGCCCACTTCCGCTTTGGGGCCCAGCAACAGTTGCCAGGGCAAGCCTGGGCATGGCTGGAGGCTGGAGGGCGCCAGGCCCCGCCCACTTCCGCTTTGGGGCCAAGCAACAGTTACCAGGGCAACCCTGGGCATGGCAGGGGACTGGAGGGCGCCAGGCCCCGCCCACTTCCGCTTTGGGGGCCAGTAACAGTTACCAGGGCAACCCTGGGCATGGCAGGGGGCTGGAGGGCGCCAGGCCCCGCCCACTTCCGCTTTGGGGCCCAGCAACAGTTACCAGGGCAACCCTGGGCATGGCAGGGGACTGGAGGGCGCCAGGCCCCGTCCACTTCCGCTTTGGGGGCCAGCAACAGTTGCCAGGGCAAGCCTGGGCATGGCTGGAGGCTGGAGGGCGCCAGGCCCCGCCCACTTCCGCTTTGGGGGCCAGCAACAGTTGCCAGGGCAATCCTGGGCATGGCTGGGGGCTGGAGGGCGCCAGGCCCCGCCCAATTCCGCTTTGGGGCCAGGACCAGTTACCAGGGCAACCCTGGGCATGGCAGGGGGCTGGAGGGCGCCAGGCCCCGCCCACTTCCGCTTTGGGGGCCAGGAACAGTTGCCAGGGCATGCCTAGGCATGGCAGGGGGCTGGAGGGCGCCAGGCCCCTCCCACTTCCGCTTTGGGGGCCAGCAACAGTTGACAGGGCAAGCCTGGGCATGGCAGGGGGCTGGAGGGCGCCAGGCCCCGCGCATTTCCGCTTTGGGGCCAAGCAACAGTTACCAGGGCAACCCTGGGCATGGCAGGGGGCTGGAGGGCGCCAGGCCCCGCCCACTTCCGCTTTGGGGGCCAGCAACAGTTACCAGGGCAACCCTGGGCATGGCAGGGGGCTGGAGGGCGCCAGGCCCCGCCCACTTCCGCTTTGGGGCCCAGCAACAGTTACTAGGGCAACCCTGGGCATGGCAGGGGGCTGGAGGGCGCCAGGCCCCGCCCACTTCCGCTTTGGGGCCCAGCAACAGTTGCCAGGGCAAGACTGGGCATGGCTGGAGGCTGGAGGGCGCCAGGAACCGCCCACTTCCGCTTTGGGGCCCAGCAACAGTTACCAGGGCAACCCTGGGCATGGCAGGGGGCTGGAGGGCGCCAGGCCCCGCCCTATTCCGCTTTGGATGCCAGCAACAGTTACCAGTGCAAACCTGGGCATGGCAGGGGGCTTGAGGGCACCAGGCCCCGCCCACTTACGCTTTTGGGGCCAGCAACAGTTACCAGGGCAACCCTGGGCATGGCAGGGGACTGGAGGGCGCCAGGCCCCGCCCACTTCCGCTTTGGGGGCCAGCAACAGTTGCCAGGGCAAGCCTGGGCATGGCTGGAGGCTGGAGGGCGCCAGGAACCGCCCACTTCCGCTTTGGGGCCCAGCAACAGTTACCAGGGCAACCCTGGGCATGGCAGGGGGCTGGAGGGCGCCAGGCCCCGCGCATTTCCGCTTTGGGGCCAAGCAACAGTTACCAGGGCAACCCTGGGCATGGCAGGGGGCTGGAGGGCGCCAGGCCCCGCCCACTTCCGCTTTGGGGGCCAGCAACAGTTACCAGGGCAACCCTGGGCATGGCAGGGGGCTGGAGGGCGCCAGGCCCCGCCCACTTCCGCTTTGGGGCCCAGCAACAGTTACTAGGGCAACCCTGGGCATGGCAGGGGGCTGGAGGGCGCCAGGCCCCGCCCACTTCCGCTTTGGGGCCCAGCAACAGTTGCCAGGGCAAGACTGGGCATGGCTGGAGGCTGGAGGGCGCCAGGAACCGCCCACTTCCGCTTTGGGGCCCAGCAACAGTTACCAGGGCAACCCTGGGCATGGCAGGGGGCTGGAGGGCGCCAGGCCCCGCCCTATTCCGCTTTGGATGCCAGCAACAGTTACCAGTGCAAACCTGGGCATGGCAGGGGGCTTGAGGGCACCAGGCCCCGCCCACTTACGCTTTTGGGGCCAGCAACAGTTACCAGGGCAACCCTGGGCATGGCAGGGGACTGGAGGGCGCCAGGCCCCGCCCACTTCCGCTTTGGGGGCCAGCAACAGTTGCCAGGGCAAGCCTGGGCATGGCTGGAGGCTGGAGGGCGCCAGGAACCGCCCACTTCCGCTTTGGGGCCCAGCAACAGTTACCAGGGCAACCCTGGGCATGGCAGGGGGCTGGAGGGCGCCAGGCCCCGCCCTATTCCGCTTTGGATGCCAGCAACAGTTACCAGTGCAAACCTGGGCATGGCAGGGGGCTTGAGGGCACCAGGCCCCGCCCACTTCCGCTTTTGGGGCCAGCAACAGTTACCAGGGCAACCCTGGGCATGGCAGGGGACTGGAGGGCGCCAGGCCCCGCCCACTTCCGCTTTGGGGGCCAGCAACAGTTGCCAGGGCAAGCCTGGGCATGGCTGGAGGCTGGAGGGCGCCAGGCTCCGCCCACTTCCGCTTTGGGGGCCAGCAACAGTTGCCAGGGCAATCCTGGGCATGGCTGGGGGCTGGAGGGCGCCAGGCCCCGCCCAATTCCGCTTTGGGGCCAGGACCAGTTACCAGGGCAACCCTGGGCATGGCAGGGGGCTGGAGGGCGCCAGGCCCCGCCCACTTCCGCTTTGGGGCCCAGCAACAGTTACTAGGGCAACCCTGGGCATGACAGGGGGCTGGAGGGCGCCAGGCCCCGCCCACTTCCGCTTTGGGGCCCAGCAACAGTTGCCAGGGCAAGACTGGGCATGGCTGGAGGCTGGAGGGCGCCAGGAACCGCCCACTTCCGCTTTGGGGCCCAGCAACAGTTACCAGGGCAACCCTGGGCATGGCAGGGGGCTGGAGGGCGCCAGGCCCCGCCCTATTCCGCTTTGGATGCCAGCAACAGTTACCAGTGCAAACCTGGGCATGGCAGGGGGCTTGAGGGCACCAGGCCCCGCCCACTTACGCTTTTGGGGCCAGCAACAGTTACCAGGGCAACCCTGGGCATGGCAGGGGACTGGAGGGCGCCAGGCCCCGCCCACTTCCGCTTTGGGGGCCAGCAACAGTTGCCAGGGCAAGCCTGGGCATGGCTGGAGGCTGGAGGGCGCCAGGAACCGCCCACTTCCGCTTTGGGGCCCAGCAACAGTTACCAGGGCAACCCTGGGCATGGCAGGGGGCTGGAGGGCGCCAGGCCCCGCGCATTTCCGCTTTGGGGCCAAGCAACAGTTACCAGGGCAACCCTGGGCATGGCAGGGGGCTGGAGGGCGCCAGGCCCCGCCCACTTCCGCTTTGGGGGCCAGCAACAGTTACCAGGGCAACCCTGGGCATGGCAGGGGGCTGGAGGGCGCCAGGCCCCGCCCACTTCCGCTTTGGGGCCCAGCAACAGTTACTAGGGCAACCCTGGGCATGGCAGGGGGCTGGAGGGCGCCAGGCCCCGCCCACTTCCGCTTTGGGGCCCAGCAACAGTTGCCAGGGCAAGACTGGGCATGGCTGGAGGCTGGAGGGCGCCAGGAACCGCCCACTTCCGCTTTGGGGCCCAGCAACAGTTACCAGGGCAACCCTGGGCATGGCAGGGGGCTGGAGGGCGCCAGGCCCCGCCCTATTCCGCTTTGGATGCCAGCAACAGTTACCAGTGCAAACCTGGGCATGGCAGGGGGCTTGAGGGCACCAGGCCCCGCCCACTTCCGCTTTTGGGGCCAGCAACAGTTACCAGGGCAACCCTGGGCATGGCAGGGGACTGGAGGGCGCCAGGCCCCGCCCACTTCCGCTTTGGGGGCCAGCAACAGTTACCAGTGCAAACCTGGGCATGGCAGGGGGCTTGAGGGCACCAGGCCCCGCCCACTTCCGCTTTTGGGGCCAGCAACAGTTACCAGGGCAACCCTGGGCATGGCAGGGGACTGGAGGGCGCCAGGCCCCGCCCACTTCCGCTTTGGGGGCCAGCAACAGTTGCCAGGGCAAGCCTGGGCATGGCTGGAGGCTGGAGGGCGCCAGGCTCCGCCCACTTCCGCTTTGGGGGCCAGCAACAGTTGCCAGGGCAATCCTGGGCATGGCTGGGGGCTGGAGGGCGCCAGGCCCCGCCCAATTCCGCTTTGGGGCCAGGACCAGTTACCAGGGCAACCCTGGGCATGGCAGGGGGCTGGAGGGCGCCAGGCCCCGCCCACTTCCGCTTTGGGGGCCAGGAACAGTTGCCAGGGCATGCCTAGGCATGGCAGGGGGCTGGAGGGCGCCAGGCCCCTCCCACTTCCGCTTTGGGGGCCAGCAACAGTTGACAGGGCAAGCCTGGGCATGGCAGGGGGCTGGAGGGCGCCAGGCCCCGCGCATTTCCGCTTTGGGGCCAAGCAACAGTTACCAGGGCAACCCTGGGCATGGCAGGGGGCTGGAGGGCGCCAGGCCCCGCCCACTTCCGCTTTGGGGGCCAGCAACAGTTACCAGGGCAACCCTGGGCATGGCAGGGGGCTGGAGGGCGCCAGGCCCCGCCCACTTCCGCTTTGGGGCCCAGCAACAGTTACTAGGGCAACCCTGGGCATGGCAGGGGGCTGGAGGGCGCCAGGCCCCGCCCACTTCCGCTTTGGGGCCCAGCAACAGTTGCCAGGGCAAGACTGGGCATGGCTGGAGGCTGGAGGGCGCCAGGAACCGCCCACTTCCGCTTTGGGGCCCAGCAACAGTTACCAGGGCAACCCTGGGCATGGCAGGGGGCTGGAGGGCGCCAGGCCCCGCCCTATTCCGCTTTGGATGCCAGCAACAGTTACCAGTGCAAACCTGGGCATGGCAGGGGGCTTGAGGGCACCAGGCCCCGCCCACTTCCGCTTTTGGGGCCAGCAACAGTTACCAGGGCAACCCTGGGCATGGCAGGGGGCTGGAGGGCGCCAGGCCCCTCCCACTTCCGCTTTGGGGGCCAGCAACAGTTGACAGGGCAAGCCTGGGCATGGCAGGGGGCTGGAGGGCGCCAGGCCCCGCGCATTTCCGCTTTGGGGCCAAGCAACAGTTACCAGGGCAACCCTGGGCATGGCAGGGGGCTGGAGGGCGCCAGGCCCCGCCCACTTCCGCTTTGGGGGCCAGCAACAGTTACCAGGGCAACCCTGGGCATGGCAGGGGGCTGGAGGGCGCCAGGCCCCGCCCACTTCCGCTTTGGGGCCCAGCAACAGTTACTAGGGCAACCCTGGGCATGGCAGGGGGCTGGATGGGCATGGCAGGGGGCTGGAGGGCGCCAGGCCCCGCCCACTTCCGCTTTGGGGCCCAGCAACAGTTGCCAGGGCAAGACTGGGCATGGCTGGAGGCTGGAGGGCGCCAGGAACCGCCCACTTCCGCTTTGGGGCCCAGCAACAGTTACCAGGGCAACCCTGGGCATGGCAGGGGGCTGGAGGGCGCCAGGCCCCGCCCTATTCCGCTTTGGATGCCAGCAACAGTTACCAGTGCAAACCTGGGCATGGCAGGGGGCTTGAGGGCACCAGGCCCCGCCCACTTCCGCTTTTGGGGCCAGCAACAGTTACCAGGGCAACCCTGGGCATGGCAGGGGACTGGAGGGCGCCAGGCCCCGCCCACTTCCGCTTTGGGGGCCAGCAACAGTTGCCAGGGCAAGCCTGGGCATGGCTGGAGGCTGGAGGGCGCCAGGAACCGCCCACTTCCGCTTTGGGGCCCAGCAACAGTTACCAGGGCAACCCTGGGCATGGCAGGGGGCTGGAGGGCGCCAGGCCCCGCCCACTTCCGCTTTGGGGCCCAGCAACAGTTACTAGGGCAACCCTGGGCATGGCAGGGGGCTGGAGGGCGCCAGGCCCCGCCCACTTCCGCTTTGGGGGCCAGCAACAGTTGCCAGGGCAAGCCTGGGCATGGCTGGAGGCTGGAGGGCGCCAGGAACCGCCCACTTCCGCTTTGGGGCCCAGCAACAGTTACCAGGGCAACCCTGGGCATGGCAGGGGGCTGGAGGGCGCCAGGCCCCGCCCACTTCCGCTTTGGGGCCCAGCAACAGTTACTAGGGCAACCCTGGGCATGGCAGGGGGCTGGAGGGCGCCAGGCCCCGCCCACTTCCGCTTTGGGGCCCAGCAACAGTTGCCAGGGCAAGACTGGGCATGGCTGGAGGCTGGAGGGCGCCAGGAACCGCCCACTTCCGCTTTGGGGCCCAGCAACAGTTACCAGGGCAACCCTGGGCATGGCAGGGGGCTGGAGGGCGCCAGGCCCCGCCCTATTCCGCTTTGGATGCCAGCAACAGTTACCAGTGCAAACCTGGGCATGGCAGGGGGCTTGAGGGCACCAGGCCCCGCCCACTTCCGCTTTTGGGGCCAGCAACAGTTACCAGGGCAACCCTGGGCATGGCAGGGGGCTGGAGGGCGCCAGGCCCCTCCCACTTCCGCTTTGGGGGCCAGCAACAGTTGACAGGGCAAGCCTGGGCATGGCAGGGGGCTGGAGGGCGCCAGGCCCCGCGCATTTCCGCTTTGGGGCCAAGCAACAGTTACCAGGGCAACCCTGGGCATGGCAGGGGGCTGGAGGGCGCCAGGCCCCGCCCACTTCCGCTTTGGGGGCCAGCAACAGTTACCAGGGCAACCCTGGGCATGGCAGGGGGCTGGAGGGCGCCAGGCCCCGCCCACTTCCGCTTTGGGGCCCAGCAACAGTTACTAGGGCAACCCTGGGCATGGCAGGGGGCTGGAGGGCGCCAGGCCCCGCCCACTTCCGCTTTGGGGCCCAGCAACAGTTGCCAGGGCAAGACTGGGCATGGCTGGAGGCTGGAGGGCGCCAGGAACCGCCCACTTCCGCTTTGGGGCCCAGCAACAGTTACCAGGGCAACCCTGGGCATGGCAGGGGGCTGGAGGGCGCCAGGCCCCGCCCTATTCCGCTTTGGATGCCAGCAACAGTTACCAGTGCAAACTTGGGCATGGCAGGGGGCTTGAGGGCACCAGGCCCCGCCCACTTCCGCTTTTGGGGCCAGCAACAGTTACCAGGGCAACCCTGGGCATGGCAGGGGGCTGGAGGGCGCCAGGCTACGCCCACTTCCGCTTTGGGGGCCAGCAACAGTTGCCAGGGCATTCCTCGGCATGGCAGGGGGCTGGAGGGCGCCAGGCCCCGCCCACTTCCGCTTTGGGGGCCAGCAACAGTTGCCAGGGCAACCCTGGGCATGGCAGGGGGCTGGAGGGCGCCAGGCCCCGCCCACTTCCGCTTTGGGGCCCAGCAACAGTTACCAGGGCAACCCTGGGCATGACAGGGGGCTGGAGGGCGCCAGGCCCCGCCCACTTCCGCTTTGGGGCCCAGCAACAGTTGCCAGGGCAAGCCTGGGCATGGCTGGGGGCTGGAGGGCGCCAGGCCCCGCCCAATTCCGCTTTGGGGTCCAGCAACAGTTACCAGGGCAACTCTGGGCATGGCAGGGGGCTGGAGGGCGCAAGGCCCCGCCCACTTCCGCTTTGGGGCCCAGCAACAGTTGCCAGGGCAAGCCTGGGCATGGCTGGAGGCTGGAGGGCGCCAGGCCCCGCCCACTTCCGCTTTGGGGCCAAGCAACAGTTACCAGGGCAACCCTGGGCATGGCTGGGGGCTGGAGGGCGCCAGGCCCCGCCCTCTTTCGCTTTGGATGCCAGCAACAGTTACCAGGGCAAACCTGGACATGGCAGGGGGCTGGAGGGCGCCAGGCCCCGCCCACTTCCGCTTTGGGGCCCAGTAACAGTTTACAGGGAAACCCTGGGCATGGCAGGGGGCTGGAGGGCGCCAGGCCCCGCCCACTTCCGCTTTGGGGCCAGCAACAGTTACCAGGGCAACCCTGGGCATAGCAGGGGGCTGGAGGGCGCCAGGCCCCGCCCACTTCCGCTTTGGGGGCCAGCAACAGTTGCCAGGGCATTCCTCGGCATGGCAGGGGGCTGGAGGGCGCCAGGCCCCGCCCACTTCCGCTTTGGGGGCCAACAACAGTTGCCAGGGCATGCCTCGGCATGGCTGGGGGCTGGAGGGCGCCAGGCCCCGCCCACTTCCGCTTTGGGGCCCAGCAACAGTTACCAGGGCAACCCTGGGCATGGCAGGGGGATGGAGGGCGCCAGGCCCCGCCCACTTCCGCTTTGGGGGCCAGCAATAGTTGCCAGGGCAAGCCTGGGCATGGCAGGAGGCTGGGGGGCGCCAGGCCCCGCCCACTTCCGCTTTGGGACCAAGCAACAGTTACCAGGGCAACCCTGGGCATGGCAGGGGGCTGGAGGGCGCCAGGCCCCGCCCACTTCCGCTTTGGGGGCCAGCAACAGTTGACAGGGCAAGCCTGGGCATGGCAGGGGGCTGGAGGGCAACAGGCCCCGCGCACTTCCACTTTGGGGCCAAGCAACAGTTACCAGGGCAGCCCTGGGCATTGCAGGGGACTGGAGGGCCCAGGCCCCGCCCACTTCCGCTTTGGGGGCCAGCAACAGTTGACAGGGCAAGCCTGGGCATGGCAGGGGGCTGGAGGGCAACAGGCCCCGCGCACTTCCACTTTGGGGCCAAGCAACAGTTACCAGGGCAGCCCTGGGCATTGCAGGGGACTGGAGGGCCCAGGCCCCGCCCACTTCCGCTTTGGGGCCCAGCAACAGTTGCAAGGGCAAGCCTGGGCATGGCTGGAGGCTGGAAGGCGCCAGGCCCCGCCCACTTCCGCTTTTGGGCCCAGCAACAGTTGCCAGGGCAAGCCTGGGCATGGCTGGAGGCTGGAGGGCGCCAGGCCCCGCCCACTTCCGCTTTTGGGCCCAGCAACAGTTGCCAGGGCATGCCTCGGCATGGCAGGGGGCTGGAGGGCGCCAGGCCCCGCCCACTTCCGCTTTGGGGCCCAGCAACAGTTACCAGGGCAACCCTGGGCATGGCAGGGGGCTGGAGGGCGCCAGGCCCCGCCCACTTCCGCTTTGGGGCCCAGCAACAGTTACCAGGGCAACCCTGGGCATGGCAGGGGGCTGGAGGGCGCCAGGCCCCGCCCACTTCCGCTTTGGGGGCCAGCAATAGTTGCCAGGGCAAGCCTGGGCATGGCAGGAGGCTGGGGGGCGCCAGGCCCCGCCCACTTCCGCTTTGGGGGCCAACAACAGTTGCCAGGGCATGCCTCGGCATGGCAGGGGGCTGGAGGGCGCCAGGCAAGACCCACTTCCTCTTTGGGGGCCAGCAATAGTTGCCCGGGCAAACCTCGGCATGGCAGGAGGCTGGGGGGCGCCAGGCCCCGCCCACTTCCGCTTTGGGGCCCAGCAACAGTTGACAGGGCAAGCCTGGGCATGGCAGGGGGCTGGAGGGTGCCAGGCCCCGCCCACTTCCGCTTTGGGGCCCAGCAACAGTTACCAGGGAAACCCTGGGCATGGCAGGGGGCTGGAGGGCGCCAGGCCCCGCCCACTTCCGCTTTGGGGGCCAGCAACAGTTGACAGGGCAAGCCTGGGCATGGCAGGGGGCTGGAGGGCGCCAGGCCCCGCGCATTTCCGCTTTGGGGCCAAGCAACAGTTACCAGGGCAACCCTGGGCATGGCAGGGGGCTGGAGGGCGCCAGGCCCCGCCCACTTCCGCTTTGGGGGCCAGCAACAGTTACCAGGGCAACCCTGGGCATGGCAGGGGGCTGGAGGGCGCCAGGCCCCGCCCACTTCCGCTTTGGGGCCCAGCAACAGTTACTAGGGCAACCCTGGGCATGGCAGGGGGCTGGAGGGCGCCAGGCCCCGCCCACTTCCGCTTTGGGGCCCAGCAACAGTTGCCAGGGCAAGACTGGGCATGGCTGGAGGCTGGAGGGCGCCAGGAACCGCCCACTTCCGCTTTGGGGCCCAGCAACAGTTACCAGGGCAACCCTGGGCATGGCAGGGGGCTGGAGGGCGCCAGGCCCCGCCCTATTCCGCTTTGGATGCCAGCAACAGTTACCAGTGCAAACCTGGGCATGGCAGGGGGCTTGAGGGCACCAGGCCCCGCCCACTTCCGCTTTTGGGGCCAGCAACAGTTACCAGGGCAACCCTGGGCATGGCAGGGGGCTGGAGGGCGCCAGGCCCCGCCCACTTCCGCTTTGGGGCCCAGCAACAGTTACCAGGGCAACCCTTGGCATGGCAGGGGGCTGGAGGGCGCCAGGCCCCGCCCACTTCCGCTTTGGGGCCAGCAACAGTTACCAGGGCAACCCTGGGCATAGCAGGGGGCTGGAGGGCGCCAGGCTACGCCCACTTCCGCTTTGGGGGCCAGCAACAGTTGCCAGGGCATTCCTCGGCATGGCAGGGGGCTGGAGGGCGCCAGGCCCCGCCCACTTCCGCTTTGGGGGCCAGCAACAGTTGCCAGGGCAAGCCTGGGCATGGCTGGGGGCTGGAGGGCGCCAGGCCCCGCCCAATTCCGCTTTGGGGTATAGCAACAGTTACCAGGGCAACCCTGGGCATGGCAGGGGGCTGGAGGGCGCAAGGCCCCGCCCACTTCCGCTTTGGGGCCCAGCAACAGTTGCCAGGGCAAGCCTGGGCATGGCTGGAGGCTGGAGGGCGCCAGGCCCCGCCCACTTCCGCTTTGGGGCCAAGCAACAGTTACCAGGGCAACCCTGGGCATGGCTGGGGGCTGGAGGGCGCCAGGCCCCGCCCTCTTTCGCTTTGGATGCCAGCAACAGTTACCAGGGCAAACCTGGACATGGCAGGGGGCTGGAGGGCGCCAGGCCCCGCCCACTTCCGCTTTGGGGCCCAGTAACAGTTTACAGGGCAAGCCTGGGCATGGCTGGGGGCTGGAGGGCGCCAGGCCCCGCCCACTTCCGCTTTGGGGCCCAGCAACAGTTACCAGGGAAACCCTGGGCATGGCAGGGGGCTGGAGGGCGCCAGGCCCCGCCCACTTCCGCTTTGGGGCCAGCAACAGTTACCAGGGCAACCCTGGGCATAGCAGGGGGCTGGAGGGCGCCAGGCCCCGCCCACTTCCGCTTTGGGGCCCAGCAACAGTTACCAGGGCAACCCTGGGCATGACAGGGGGCTGGAGGGCGCCAGGCCCCGCCCACTTCCGCTTTGGGGCCCAGCAACAGTTACCAGGGCAACCCTGGGCATGGCAGGGGGCTGGAGGGCGCCAGGCAAGACCCACTTCCTCTTTGGGGGCCAGCAATAGTTGCCCGGGCAAACCTCGGCATGGCAGGAGGCTGGGGGGCGCCAGGCCCCGCCCACTTCCGCTTTGGGGCCCAGCAACAGTTGACAGTTGCCAGGGCATGCCTCGGCATGGCAGGGGGCTGGAGGGCGCCAGGCCCCGCCCACTTCCGCTTTGGGGCCCAGCAACAGTTACCAGGGCAACCCTGGGCATGGCAGGGGGCTGGAGGGCGCCAGGCAAGACCCACTTCCTCTTTGGGGGCCAGCAATAGTTGCCCGGGCAAACCTCGGCATGGCAGGAGGCTGGGGGGCGCCAGGCCCCGCCCACTTCCGCTTTGGGGCCCAGCAACAGTTGACAGGGCAAGCCTGGGCATGGCAGGGGGCTGGAGGGTGCCAGGCCCCGCCCACTTCCGCTTTGGGGCCCAGCAACAGTTACCAGGGAAACCCTGGGCATGGCAGGGGGCTGGAGGGCGCCAGGCCCCGCCCACTTCCGCTTTGGGGCCCAGCAACAGTTGCCAGGGCAAGCCTGGGCATGGCTGGAGGCTGGAGGGCGCCAGGCCCCGCCCACTTCCGCTTTGGGGCCAAGCAACAGTTACCAGGGCAACCCTGGGCATGGCAGGGGACTGGAGGGCGCCAGGCCCCGCCCACTTCCGCTTTGGGGGCCAGTAACAGTTACCAGGGCAACCCTGGGCATGGCAGGGGGCTGGAGGGCGCCAGGCCCCGCCCACTTCCGCTTTGGGGCCCAGCAACAGTTACCAGGGCAACCCTGAGCATGGCAGGGGACTGGAGGGCGCCAGGCCCCGCCCACTTCCGCTTTGGGGGCCAGCAACAGTTGCCAGGGCAAGCCTGGGCATGGCTGGAGGCTGGAGGGCGCCAGGCCCCGCCCACTTCCGCTTTGGGGGCCAGCAACAGTTGCCAGGGCAATCCTGGGCATGGCTGGGGGCTGGAGGGCGCCAGGCCCCGCCCAATTCCGCTTTGGGGCCAGGACCAGTTACCAGGGCAACCCTGGGCATGGCAGGGGGCTGGAGGGCGCCAGGCCCCGCCCACTTCCGCTTTGGGGCCCAGCAACAGTTACCAGGGCAACCCTGGGCATGGCAGGGGGCTGGAGGGCGCCAGGCCCCGCCCACTTCCGCTTTGGGGGCCAGCAATAGTTGCCAGGGCAAGCCTGGGCATGGCAGGAGGCTGGGGGGCGCCAGGCCCCGCCCACTTCCGCTTTGGGGGCCAACAACAGTTGCCAGGGCATGCCTCGGCATGGCAGGGGGCTGGAGGGCGCCAGGCAAGACCCACTTCCTCTTTGGGGGCCAGCAATAGTTGCCCGGGCAAACCTCGGCATGGCAGGAGGCTGGGGGGCGCCAGGCCCCGCCCACTTCCGCTTTGGGGCCCAGCAACAGTTGACAGGGCAAGCCTGGGCATGGCAGGGGGCTGGAGGGTGCCAGGCCCCGCCCACTTCCGCTTTGGGGCCCAGCAACAGTTACCAGGGAAACCCTGGGCATGGCAGGGGGCTGGAGGGCGCCAGGCCCCGCCCACTTCCGCTTTGGGGGCCAGCAACAGTTGACAGGGCAAGCCTGGGCATGGCAGGGGGCTGGAGGGCGCCAGGCCCCGCGCATTTCCGCTTTGGGGCCAAGCAACAGTTACCAGGGCAACCCTGGGCATGGCAGGGGGCTGGAGGGCGCCAGGCCCCGCCCACTTCCGCTTTGGGGGCCAGCAACAGTTACCAGGGCAACCCTGGGCATGGCAGGGGGCTGGAGGGCGCCAGGCCCCGCCCACTTCCGCTTTGGGGCCCAGCAACAGTTACTAGGGCAACCCTGGGCATGGCAGGGGGCTGGAGGGCGCCAGGCCCCGCCCACTTCCGCTTTGGGGCCCAGCAACAGTTGCCAGGGCAAGACTGGGCATGGCTGGAGGCTGGAGGGCGCCAGGAACCGCCCACTTCCGCTTTGGGGCCCAGCAACAGTTACCAGGGCAACCCTGGGCATGGCAGGGGGCTGGAGGGCGCCAGGCCCCGCCCTATTCCGCTTTGGATGCCAGCAACAGTTACCAGGGCAACCCTGGGCATGGCAGGGGGCTGGAGGGCGCCAGGCCCCGCCCACTTCCGCTTTGGGGGCCAGCAACAGTTACCAGGGCAACCCTGGGCATGGCAGGGGGCTGGAGGGCGCCAGGCCCCGCCCACTTCCGCTTTGGGGCCCAGCAACAGTTACTAGGGCAACCCTGGGCATGGCAGGGGGCTGGAGGGCGCCAGGCCCCGCCCACTTCCGCTTTGGGGCCCAGCAACAGTTGCCAGGGCAAGACTGGGCATGGCTGGAGGCTGGAGGGCGCCAGGAACCGCCCACTTCCGCTTTGGGGCCCAGCAACAGTTACCAGGGCAACCCTGGGCATGGCAGGGGGCTGGAGGGCGCCAGGCCCCGCCCTATTCCGCTTTGGATGCCAGCAACAGTTACCAGTGCAAACCTGGGCATGGCAGGGGGCTTGAGGGCACCAGGCCCCGCCCACTTCCGCTTTTGGGGCCAGCAACAGTTACCAGGGCAACCCTGGGCATGGCAGGGGACTGGAGGGCGCCAGGCCCCGCCCACTTCCGCTTTGGGGGCCAGCAACAGTTGCCAGGGCAAGCCTGGGCATGGCTGGAGGCTGGAGGGCGCCAGGAACCGCCCACTTCCGCTTTGGGGCCCAGCAACAGTTACCAGGGCAACCCTGGGCATGGCAGGGGGCTGGAGGGCGCCAGGCCCCGCCCTATTCCGCTTTGGATGCCAGCAACAGTTACCAGTGCAAACCTGGGCATGGCAGGGGGCTTGAGGGCACCAGGCCCCGCCCACTTCCGCTTTTGGGGCCAGCAACAGTTACCAGGGCAACCCTGGGCATGGCAGGGGACTGGAGGGCGCCAGGCCCCGCCCACTTCCGCTTTGGGGGCCAGCAACAGTTGCCAGGGCAAGCCTGGGCATGGCTGGAGGCTGGAGGGCGCCAGGCTCCGCCCACTTCCGCTTTGGGGGCCAGCAACAGTTGCCAGGGCAATCCTGGGCATGGCTGGGGGCTGGAGGGCGCCAGGCCCCGCCCAATTCCGCTTTGGGGCCAGGACCAGTTACCAGGGCAACCCTGGGCATGGCAGGGGGCTGGAGGGCGCCAGGCCCCGCCCACTTCCGCTTTGGGGGCCAGGAACAGTTGCCAGGGCATGCCTAGGCATGGCAGGGGGCTGGAGGGCGCCAGGCCCCTCCCACTTCCGCTTTGGGGGCCAGCAACAGTTGACAGGGCAAGCCTGGGCATGGCAGGGGGCTGGAGGGCGCCAGGCCCCGCGCATTTCCGCTTTGGGGCCAAGCAACAGTTACCAGGGCAACCCTGGGCATGGCAGGGGGCTGGAGGGCGCCAGGCCCCGCCCACTTCCGCTTTGGGGGCCAGCAACAGTTACCAGGGCAACCCTGGGCATGGCAGGGGGCTGGAGGGCGCCAGGCCCCGCCCACTTCCGCTTTGGGGCCCAGCAACAGTTACTAGGGCAACCCTGGGCATGGCAGGGGGCTGGAGGGCGCCAGGCCCCGCCCACTTCCGCTTTGGGGCCCAGCAACAGTTGCCAGGGCAAGACTGGGCATGGCTGGAGGCTGGAGGGCGCCAGGAACCGCCCACTTCCGCTTTGGGGCCCAGCAACAGTTACCAGGGCAACCCTGGGCATGGCAGGGGGCTGGAGGGCGCCAGGCCCCGCCCTATTCCGCTTTGGATGCCAGCAACAGTTACCAGTGCAAACCTGGGCATGGCAGGGGGCTTGAGGGCACCAGGCCCCGCCCACTTCCGCTTTTGGGGCCAGCAACAGTTACCAGGGCAACCCTGGGCATGGCAGGGGGCTGGAGGGCGCCAGGCCCCTCCCACTTCCGCTTTGGGGGCCAGCAACAGTTGACAGGGCAAGCCTGGGCATGGCAGGGGGCTGGAGGGCGCCAGGCCCCGCGCATTTCCGCTTTGGGGCCAAGCAACAGTTACCAGGGCAACCCTGGGCATGGCAGGGGGCTGGAGGGCGCCAGGCCCCGCCCACTTCCGCTTTGGGGGCCAGCAACAGTTACCAGGGCAACCCTGGGCATGGCAGGGGGCTGGAGGGCGCCAGGCCCCGCCCACTTCCGCTTTGGGGCCCAGCAACAGTTACTAGGGCAACCCTGGGCATGGCAGGGGGCTGGAGGGCGCCAGGCCCCGCCCACTTCCGCTTTGGGGCCCAGCAACAGTTGCCAGGGCAAGACTGGGCATGGCTGGAGGCTGGAGGGCGCCAGGAACCGCCCACTTCCGCTTTGGGGCCCAGCAACAGTTACCAGGGCAACCCTGGGCATGGCAGGGGGCTGGAGGGCGCCAGGCCCCGCCCTATTCCGCTTTGGATGCCAGCAACAGTTACCAGTGCAAACCTGGGCATGGCAGGGGGCTTGAGGGCACCAGGCCCCGCCCACTTCCGCTTTTGGGGCCAGCAACAGTTACCAGGGCAACCCTGGGCATGGCAGGGGGCTGGAGGGCGCCAGGCCCCGCCCACTTCCGCTTTGGGGCCCAGCAACAGTTACCAGGGCAACCCTTGGCATGGCAGGGGGCTGGAGGGCGCCAGGCCCCGCCCACTTCCGCTTTGGGGCCAGCAACAGTTACCAGGGTAACCCTGGGCATAGCAGGGGGCTGGAGGGCGCCAGGCTACGCCCACTTCCGCTTTGGGGGCCAGCAACAGTTGCCAGGGCATTCCTCGGCATGGCAGGGGGCTGGAGGGCGCCAGGCCCCGCCCACTTCCGCTTTGGGGGCCAGCAACAGTTGCCAGGGCAACCCTGGGCATGGCAGGGGGCTGGAGGGCGCCAGGCCCCGCCCACTTCCGCTTTGGGGCCCAGCAACAGTTACCAGGGCAACCCTGGGCATGACAGGGGGCTGGAGGGCGCCAGGCCCCGCCCACTTCCGCTTTGGGGCCCAGCAACAGTTACCAGGGCAAGCCTGGGCATGGCTGGGGGCTGGAGGGCGCCAGGCCCCGCCCACTTCCGCTTTGGGGCCCAGCAACAGTTACCAGGGAAACCCTGGGCATGGCAGGGGGCTGGAGGGCGCCAGGCCCCGCCCACTTCCGCTTTGGGGCCAGCAACAGTTACCAGGGCAACCCTGGGCATAGCAGGGGGCTGGAGGGCGCCAGGCCCCGCCCACTTCCGCTTTGGGGGCCAGCAACAGTTGCCAGGGCATTCCTCGGCATGGCAGGGGGCTGGAGGGCGCCAGGCCCCGCCCACTTCCGCTTTGGGGGCCAACAACAGTTGCCAGGGCATGCCTCGGCATGGCTGGGGGCTGGAGGGCGCCAGGCCCCGCCCACTTCCGCTTTGGGGCCCAGCAACAGTTACCAGGGCAACCCTGGGCATGGCAGGGGGATGGAGGGCGCCAGGCCCCGCCCACTTCCGCTTTGGGGGCCAGCAATAGTTGCCAGGGCAAGCCTGGGCATGGCAGGAGGCTGGGGGGCGCCAGGCCCCGCCCACTTCCGCTTTGGGACCAAGCAACAGTTACCAGGGCAACCCTGGGCATGGCAGGGGGCTGGAGGGCGCCAGGCCCCGCCCACTTCCGCTTTGGGGGCCAGCAACAGTTGACAGGGCAAGCCTGGGCATGGCAGGGGGCTGGAGGGCAACAGGCCCCGCGCACTTCCACTTTGGGGCCAAGCAACAGTTACCAGGGCAGCCCTGGGCATTGCAGGGGACTGGAGGGCCCAGGCCCCGCCCACTTCCGCTTTGGGGCCCAGCAACAGTTGCAAGGGCAAGCCTGGGCATGGCTGGAGGCTGGAAGGCGCCAGGCCCCGTCCACTTCCGCTTTAGGGCCCAGCAACAGTTGCCAGGGCAAGCCTGGGCATGGCTGGAGGCTGGAGGGCGCCAGGCCCCGCCCACTTCCGCTTTGGGGCCAAGCAACAGTTACCAGGGCAACCCTGGGCATGGCTGGGGGCTGGAGGGCGCCAGGCCCCGCCCTCTTTCGCTTTGGATGCCAGCAACAGTTACCAGGGCAAACCTGGACATGGCAGGGGGCTGGAGGGCGCCAGGCCCCGCCCACTTCCGCTTTGGGGCCCAGTAACAGTTTACAGGGCAAGCCTGGGCATGGCTGGGGGCTGGAGGGCGCCAGGCCCCGCCCACTTCCGCTTTGGGGCCCAGCAACAGTTACCAGGGAAACCCTGGGCATGGCAGGGGGCTGGAGGGCGCCAGGCCCCGCCCACTTCCGCTTTGGGGCCAGCAACAGTTACCAGGGCAACCCTGGGCATGGCAGGGGGCTGGAGGGCGCCAGGCCCCGCCCACTTCCGCTTTGGGGGCCAGCAACAGTTGACAGGGCAAGCCTGGGCATGGCAGGGGGCTGGAGGGCAACAGGCCCCGCGCACTTCCACTTTGGGGCCAAGCAACAGTTACCAGGGCAGCCCTGGGCATTGCAGGGGACTGGAGGGCCCAGGCCCCGCCCACTTCCGCTTTGGGGCCCAGCAACAGTTGCAAGGGCAAGCCTGGGCATGGCTGGAGGCTGGAAGGCGCCAGGCCCCGCCCACTTCCGCTTTTGGGCCCAGCAACAGTTGCCAGGGCAAGCCTGGGCATGGCTGGAGGCTGGAGGGCGCCAGGCCCCGCCCACTTCCGCTTTTGGGCCCAGCAACAGTTGCCAGGGCATGCCTCGGCATGGCAGGGGGCTGGAGGGCGCCAGGCCCCGCCCACTTCCGCTTTGGGGCCCAGCAACAGTTACCAGGGCAACCCTGGGCATGGCAGGGGGCTGGAGGGCGCCAGGCCCCGCCCACTTCCGCTTTGGGGCCCAGCAACAGTTACCAGGGCAACCCTGGGCATGGCAGGGGGCTGGAGGGCGCCAGGCCCCGCCCACTTCCGCTTTGGGGGCCAGCAATAGTTGCCAGGGCAAGCCTGGGCATGGCAGGAGGCTGGGGGGCGCCAGGCCCCGCCCACTTCCGCTTTGGGGGCCAACAACAGTTGCCAGGGCATGCCTCGGCATGGCAGGGGGCTGGAGGGCGCCAGGCAAGACCCACTTCCTCTTTGGGGGCCAGCAATAGTTGCCCGGGCAAACCTCGGCATGGCAGGAGGCTGGGGGGCGCCAGGCCCCGCCCACTTCCGCTTTGGGGCCCAGCAACAGTTGACAGGGCAAGCCTGGGCATGGCAGGGGGCTGGAGGGTGCCAGGCCCCGCCCACTTCCGCTTTGGGGCCCAGCAACAGTTACCAGGGAAACCCTGGGCATGGCAGGGGGCTGGAGGGCGCCAGGCCCCGCCCACTTCCGCTTTGGGGGCCAGCAACAGTTGACAGGGCAAGCCTGGGCATGGCAGGGGGCTGGAGGGCGCCAGGCCCCGCGCATTTCCGCTTTGGGGCCAAGCAACAGTTACCAGGGCAACCCTGGGCATGGCAGGGGGCTGGAGGGCGCCAGGCCCCGCCCTATTCCGCTTTGGATGCCAGCAACAGTTACCAGTGCAAACCTGGGCATGGCAGGGGGCTTGAGGGCACCAGGCCCCGCCCACTTCCGCTTTTGGGGCCAGCAACAGTTACCAGGGCAACCCTGGGCATGGCAGGGGGCTGGAGGGCGCCAGGCCCCGCCCACTTCCGCTTTGGGGCCCAGCAACAGTTACCAGGGCAACCCTTGGCATGGCAGGGGGCTGGAGGGCGCCAGGCCCCGCCCACTTCCGCTTTGGGGCCAGCAACAGTTACCAGGGCAACCCTGGGCATAGCAGGGGGCTGGAGGGCGCCAGGCTACGCCCACTTCCGCTTTGGGGGCCAGCAACAGTTGCCAGGGCATTCCTCGGCATGGCAGGGGGCTGGAGGGCGCCAGGCCCCGCCCACTTCCGCTTTGGGGCCCAGCAACAGTTACCAGGGCAACCCTGGGCATGACAGGGGGCTGGAGGGCGCCAGGCCCCGCCCACTTCCGCTTTGGGGCCCAGCAACAGTTGCCAGGGCAAGCCTGGGCATGGCTGGGGGCTGGAGGGCGCCAGGCCCCGCCCAATTCCGCTTTGGGGTCCAGCAACAGTTACCAGGGCAACCCTGGGCATGGCAGGGGGCTGGAGGGCGCAAGGCCCCGCCCACTTCCGCTTTGGGGCCCAGCAACAGTTGCCAGGGCAAGCCTGGGCATGGCTGGAGGCTGGAGGGCGCCAGGCCCCGCCCACTTCCGCTTTGGGGCCAAGCAACAGTTACCAGGGCAACCCTGGGCATGGCTGGGGGCTGGAGGGCGCCAGGCCCCGCCCTCTTTCGCTTTGGATGCCAGCAACAGTTACCAGGGCAAACCTGGACATGGCAGGGGGCTGGAGGGCGCCAGGCCCCGCCCACTTCCGCTTTGGGGCCCAGTAACAGTTTACAGGGCAAGCCTGGGCATGGCTGGGGGCTGGAGGGCGCCAGGCCCCGCCCACTTCCGCTTTGGGGCCCAGCAACAGTTACCAGGGAAACCCTGGGCATGGCAGGGGGCTGGAGGGCGCCAGGCCCCGCCCACTTCCGCTTTGGGGCCAGCAACAGTTACCAGGGCAACCCTGGGCATAGCAGGGGGCTGGAGGGCGCCAGGCCCCGCCCACTTCCGCTTTGGGGGCCAGCAACAGTTGCCAGGGCATTCCTCGGCATGGCAGGGGGCTGGAGGGCGCCAGGCCCCGCCCACATCCGCTTTGGGGGCCAACAACAGTTGCCAGGGCATGCCTCGGCATGGCTGGGGGCTGGAGGGCGCCAGGCCCCGCCCACTTCCGCTTTGGGGCCCAGCAACAGTTACCAGGGCAACCCTGGGCATGGCAGGGGGCTGGAGGGCGCCAGGCCCCGCCCACTTCCGCTTTGGGGGCCAGCAATAGTTGCCAGGGCAAGCCTGGGCATGGCAGGAGGCTGGGGGGCGCCAGGCCCCGCCCACTTCCGCTTTGGGACCAAGCAACAGTTACCAGGGCAACCCTGGGCATGGCAGGGGGCTGGAGGGCGCCAGGCCCCGCCCACTTCCGCTTTGGGGGCCAGCAACAGTTGACAGGGCAAGCCTGGGCATGGCAGGGGGCTGGAGGGCAACAGGCCCCGCGCACTTCCACTTTGGGGCCAAGCAACAGTTACCAGGGCAGCCCTGGGCATTGCAGGGGGCTGGAGGGCCCAGGCCCCGCCCACTTCCGCTTTGGGGCCCAGCAACAGTTGCAAGGGCAAGCCTGGGCATGGCTGGAGGCTGGAAGGCGCCAGGCCCCGCCCACTTCCGCTTTTGGGCCCAGCAACAGTTGCCAGGGCAAGCCTGGGCATGGCAGGGGGCTGGAGGGCGCCAGGCCCCGCCCACTTCCGCTTTGGGGCCCAGCAACAGTTACCAGGGCAACCCTGGGCATGGCAGGGGGCTGGAGGGCGCCAGGCCCCGCCCACTTCCGCTTTGGGGCCCAGCAACAGTTACCAGGGCAACCCTGGGCATGGCAGGGGACTGGAGGGCGCCAGGCCCCGCCCACTTCCGCTTTGGGGGCCAGCAACAGTTGCCAGGGCAATCCTGGGCATGGCTGGGGGCTGGAGGGCGCCAGGCCCCGCCCAATTCCGCTTTGGGGCCAGGACCAGTTACCAGGGCAACCCTGGGCATGGCAGGGGGCTGGAGGGCGCCAGGCCCCGCCCACTTCCGCTTTGGGGGCCAGGAACAGTTGCCAGGGCATGCCTCGGCATGGCAGGGGGCTGGAGGGCGCCAGGCCCCTCCCACTTCCGCTTTGGGGGCCAGCAACAGTTGACAGGGCAAGCCTGGGCATGGCAGGGGGCTGGAGGGCGCCAGGCCCCGCGCATTTCCGCTTTGGGGCCAAGCAACAGTTACCAGGGCAACCATGGGCATGGCAGGGGGCTGGAGGGCGCCAGGCCCCGCCCACTTCCGCTTTGGGGGCCAGCAACAGTTACCAGGGCAACCCTGGGCATGGCAGGGGGCTGGAGGGCGTCAGGCCCCGCCCACTTCCGCTTTGGGGCCCAGCAACAGTTACCAGGGCAACCCTGGGCATGGCAGGGGACTGGAGGGCGCCAGGCCCCGCCCACTTCCGCTTTGGGGCCCAGCAACAGTTGCCAGGGCAAGCCTGGGCATGGCTGGGGGCTGGAGGGCGCCAGGCCCCTCCCACTTCCGCTTTGGGGCCCAGCAACAGTTACCAGGGCAACCCTGGGCATGGCAGGGGGCTGGAGGGCGCCAGGCCCCGCCCACTTCCGCTTTGGGGCCCAGCAACAGTTGCCAGGGCAAGACTGGGCATGGCTGGAGGCTGGAGGGCGCCAGGAACCGCCCACTTCCGCTTTGGGGCCCAGCAACAGTTACCAGGGCAACCCTGGGCATGGCAGGGGGCTGGAGGGCGCCAGGCCCCGCCCTCTTCCGCTTTGGATGCCAGCAACAGTTACCAGTGCAAACCTGGGCATGGCAGGGGGCTTGAGGGCACCAGGCCCCGCCCACTTCCGCTTTTGGGGCCAGCAACAGTTACCAGGGCAACCCTGGGCATGGCAGGGGGCTGGAGGGCGCCAGGCCCCGCCCACTTCCGCTTTGGGGCCCAGCAACAGTTACCAGGGCAACCCTGGTCATGGCAGGGGGCTGGAGGGCGCCAGGCCCCGCCCACTTCCGCTTTGGGGCCCAGCAACAGTTGCCAGGGCAAGCCTGGGCATGGCTGGAGGCTGGAGGGCGCCAGGCCCCGCCCACTTCCACTTTGGGGCCAAGCAACAGTTACCAGGGCAACCCTGGGCATGGCAGGGGGCTGGAGGGCGCCAGGCCCCGCCCACTTCCGCTTTGGGGGCCAGCAACAGTTACCAGGGCAACCCTGGGCTTGGCAGGGGGCTGGAGGGCGCCAGGCCCCGCCCACTTCCGCTTTGGGGCCCAGCAACAGTTGCCAGGGCAAGCCTGGGCATGGCTGGAGGCTGGAGGGCGCCAGGCCCCGCCCACTTCCGCTTTGGGTCCAAGCAACAGTTACCAGGGCAACCCTGGGCATGGCTGGGGGCTGGAGGGCGCCAGGCCCCGCCCACTTCCGCTTTGTTGCCCAGCAACAGTTACCAGGGCAACCCTGGGCATGGCTGGGGGCTGGTGGGCGCCAGGCCCCGCCCTCTTCCGCTTTGGATGCCAGCAACAGTTACCAGGAGAAACCTGGACATGGCAGGGGGCTGGAGGCCGCCAGGCCCCGCCCACTTCCGCTTTGGGGCCCAGCAACAGTTGACAGGGCAAGCCTGGGCATGGCTGGGGGCTGGAGGTCGCCAGGCCCCGCCCACTTCCGCTTTGGGGCCCAGCAACAGTTACCAGGGCAACCCTGGGCATGGCAGGGGGCTGGAGGGCGCAAGGCCCCGCCCACTTTAGCTTTGGGGGCCAGCAACAGTTGACAGGGCAAGCCTGGGCATGGCAGGGGGCTGGAGGGTGCCAGGCCCCGCCCACTTCCGCTTTGGGGCCCAGCAACAGTTGCCAGGGCAAGCCTGGGCATGGCTGGAGGCTGGAGGGCGCCAGGCCCCGCCCACTTCCGCTTTGGGGCCAAGCAACAGTTACCAGGGCAACCCTGGGCATGGCAGGGGGCTGGAGGGCGCCAGGCCCCGCCCACTTCCGCTTTGGGGGCCAGCAACAGTTGACAGGGCAAGCCTGGGCATGGCAGGGGGCTGGAGGGCAACAGGCCCCGCGCACTTCCGCTTTGGGGCCAAGCAACAGTTACCAGGGCAGCCCTGGGCATTGCAGGGGACTGGAGGGCCCAGGCCCCGCCCACTTCCGCTTTGGGGCCCAGCAACAGTTGCAAGGGCAAGCCTGGGCATGGCTGGAGGCTGGAAGGCGCCAGGCCCCGCCCACTTCCGCTTTTGGGCCCAGCAACAGTTGCCAGGGCAAGCCTGGGCATGGCTGGAGGCTGGAGGGCGCCAGGCCCCGCCCACTTCCGCTTTTGGGCCCAGCAACAGTTGCCAGGGCATGCCTCGGCATGGCAGGGGGCTGGAGGGCGCCAGGCCCCGCCCACTTCCGCTTTGGGGCCCAGCAACAGTTACCAGGGCAACCCTGGGCATGGCAGGGGGCTGGAGGGCGCCAGGCCCCGCCCACTTCCGCTTTGGGGCCCAGCAACAGTTACCAGGGAAACCCTGGGCATGGCAGGGGGCTGGAGGGCGCCAGGCCCCGCCCACTTCCGCTTTGGGGCCCAGCAACAGTTGCCAGGGCAAGCCTGGGCATGGCTGGAGGCTGGAGGGCGCCAGGCCCCGCCCACTTCCGCTTTGGGGCCAAGCAACAGTTACCAGGGCAACCCTGGGCATGGCAGGGGACTGGAGGGCGCCAGGCCCCGCCCACTTCCGCTTTGGGGGCCAGTAACAGTTACCAGGGCAACCCTGGGCATGGCAGGGGGCTGGAGGGCGCCAGGCCCCGCCCACTTCCGCTTTGGGGCCCAGCAACAGTTACCAGGGCAACCCTGGGCATGGCAGGGGACTGGAGGGCGCCAGGCCCCGCCCACTTCCGCTTTGGGGGCCAGCAACAGTTGCCAGGGCAAGCCTGGGCATGGCTGGAGGCTGGAGGGCGCCAGGCCCCGCCCACTTCCGCTTTGGGGGCCAGCAACAGTTGCCAGGGCAATCCTGGGCATGGCTGGGGGCTGGAGGGCGCCAGGCCCCGCCCAATTCCGCTTTGGGGCCAGGACCAGTTACCAGGGCAACCCTGGGCATGGCAGGGGGCTGGAGGGCGCCAGGCCCCGCCCACTTCCGCTTTGGGGGCCAGGAACAGTTGCCATGGCATGCCTCGGCATGGCAGGGGGCTGGAGGGCGCCAGGCCCCTCCCACTTCCGCTTTGAGGGCCAGCAACAGTTGACAGGGCAAGCCTGGGCATGGCAGGGGGCTGTAGGGCGCCAGGCCCCGCGCATTTCCGCTTTGGGGCCAAGCAACAGTTACCAGGGCAACCCTGGGCATGGCAGGGGGCTGGAGGGCGCCAGGCCCCGCCCACTTCCGCTTTGGGGGCCAGCAACAGTTACCAGGGCAACCCTGGGCATGGCAGGGGGCTGGAGGGCGTCAGGCCCCGCCCACTTCCGCTTTGGGGCCCAGCATCAGTTACCAGGGCAACACTGGGCATGGCAGGGGACTGGAGGGCGCCAGGCCCCGCCCACTTCCGCTTTGGGGCCCAGCAACAGTTGCCAGGGCAAGCCTGGGCATGGCTGGGGGCTGGAGGGCGCCAGGCCCCTCCCACTTCCGCTTTGGGGCCCAGCAACAGTTACCAGGGCAACCCTGGGCATGGCAGGGGGCTGGAGGGCGCCAGGCCCCGCCCACTTCCGCTTTGGGGCCCAGCAACAGTTGCCAGGGCAAGACTGGGCATGGCTGGAGGCTGGAGGGCGCCAGGAACCGCCCACTTCCGCTTTGGGGCCCAGCAACAGTTACCAGGGCAACCCTGGGCATGGCAGGGGGCTGGAGGGCGCCAGGCCCCGCCCTCTTCCGCTTTGGATGCCAGCAACAGTTACCAGTGCAAACCTGGGCATGGCAGGGGGCTTGAGGGCACCAGGCCCCGCCCACTTCCGCTTTTGGGGCCAGCAACAGTTACCAGGGCAACCCTGGGCATGGCAGGGGACTGGAGGGCGCCAGGCCCCGCCCACTTCCGCTTTGGGGCCCAGCAACAGTTACCAGGGCAACCCTGGTCATGGCAGGGGGCTGGAGGGCGCCAGGCCCCGCCCACTTCCGCTTTGGGGCCCAGCAACAGTTGCCAGGGCAAGCCTGGGCATGGCTGGAGGCTGGAGGGCGCCAGGCCCCGCCCACTTCCGCTTTGGGGCCAAGCAACAGTTACCAGGGCAACCCTGGGCATGGCAGGGGGCTGGAGGGCGCCAGGCCCCGCCCACTTCCGCTTTGGGGGCCACCAACAGTTACCAGGGCAACCCTGGGCTTGGCAGGGGGCTGGAGGGCGCCAGGCCCCGCCCACTTCCGCTTTGGGGCCCAGCAACAGTTGCCAGGGCAAGCCTGGGCATGGCTGGAGGCTGGAGGGCGCCAGGCCCCGCCCACTTCCGCTTTGGGTCCAAGCAACAGTTACCAGGGCAACCCTGGGCATGGCTGGGGGCTGGAGGGCGCCAGGCCCCGCCCACTTCCGCTTTGTTGCCCAGCAACAGTTACCAGGGCAACCCTGGGCATGGCTGGGGGCTGGAGGGCGCCAGGCCCCGCCCTCTTCCGCTTTGGATGCCAGCAACAGTTACCAGGAGAAACCTGGACATGGCAGGGGGCTGGAGGCCGCCAGGCCCCGCCCACTTCCGCTTTGGGGCCCAGCAACAGTTGACAGGGCAAGCCTGGGCATGGCTGGGGGCTGGAGGGCGCCAGGCCCCGCCCACTTCCGCTTTGGGGCCCAGCAACAGTTACCAGGGCAACCCTGGGCATGGCAGGGGGCTGGAGGGCGCAAGGCCCCGCCCTCTTCCGCTTTGGATGCCAGCAACAGTTACCAGGGCAAACCTGGACATGGCAGGGGGCTGGAGGGCGCCAGGCCCCGCCCACTTACGCTTTGGGGGCCAGCAACAGTTGCTAGGGCAAGCCTGGGCATGGCTGGAGGCTGGAGGGCGCCAGGTCCCGCCCACTTCCGGTTTGGGGCCAAGCAACAGTTACCAGGGCAACCCTGGGCATGGCTGGGGGCTGGAGGGCGCCAGGCCCCGCCCTCTTCCGCTTTGGATGCCAGCAACAGTTGCCAGGGCAAACCTGGCCATGGCTGGGGGCTGGAGGGCGCCAGGCCCCGCCCTCTTACGCTTTGGATGCCAGCAACAGTTACCAGGGCAAACCTGGACATGGCAGGGGGCTGGAGGGTGCCAGGCCCCGCCCACTTCCGCTTTGGGGCCCAGCAACAGTTGCCAGGGCAAGCCTGGGCATGGCTGGAGGCTGGAGGGCGCCAGGTCCCGCCCACTTCCGCTTTGGGGCCAAGCAACAGTTACCAGGGCAACCCTGGGCATGGCTGGGGGCTGGAGGGCGCCAGGCCCCGCCCTCTTCCGCTTTGGATGCCAGCAACAGTTACCAGGGCAAACCTGGACATAGCAGGGGGCTGGAGGGCGCCAGGCCCCGCCCACTTCCGCTTTGGGGGCCAGCAACAGTTGACAGGGCAAGCCTGGGCATGGCAGGGGGCTGGAGGGCGCCAGGCCCCGCGCATTTCCGCTTTGGGGCCAAGCAACAGTTACCAGGGCAACCCTGGGCATGGCAGGGGGCTGGAGGGCGCCAGGCCCCGCCCACTTCCGCTTTGGGGCCCAGCAACAGTTGCCAGGGCAAGCCTGGGCATGGCTGGAGGCTGGAGGGCGCCAGGCCCCGCCCACTTCCGCTTTGGGGCCAAGCAACAGTTACCAGGGCAACCCTGGGCATGGCTGGGGGCTGGAGGGCGCCAGGCCCCGCCCTCTTCCGCTTTGGATGCCAGCAACAGTTACCAGGGCAAACCTGGACATGGCAGGGGGCTGGAGGGCGCCAGGCCCCGCCCACTTCCGCTTTGGGGCCCAGCAACAGTTACCAGGGCAACCCTGGGCATGGCAGGGGGCTGGAGGGCGCCAGGCCCCGCCCACTTCCGCTTTGGGGCCCAGCAACAGTTGCCAGGGCAAGACTGGGCATGGCTGGAGGCTGGAGGGCGCCAGGAACCGCCCACTTCCGCTTTGGGGCCCAGCAACAGTTACCAGGGCAACCCTGGGCATGGCAGGGGGATGGAGGGCGCCAGGCCCCGCCCACTTCCGCTTTGGGGGCCAGCAATAGTTGCCAGGGCAAGCCTGGGCATGGCAGGAGGCTGGGGGGCGCCAGGCCCCGCCCACATCCGCTTTGGGACCAAGCAACAGTTACCAGGGCAACCCTGGGCATGGCAGGGGGCTGGAGGGCGCCAGGCCCCGCCCACTTCCGCTTTGGGGGCCAGCAACAGTTGACAGGGCAAGCCTGGGCATGGCAGGGGGCTGGAGGGCAACAGGCCCCGCGCACTTCCACTTTGGGGCCAAGCAACAGTTACCAGGGCAGCCCTGGGCATTGCAGGGGACTGGAGGGCCCAGGCCCCGCCCACTTCCGCTTTGGGGCCCAGCAACAGTTGCAAGGGCAAGCCTGGGCATGGCTGGAGGCTGGAAGGCGCCAGGCCCCGCCCACTTCCGCTTTTGGGCCCAGCAACAGTTGCCAGGGCAAGCCTGGGCATGGCTGGAGGCTGGAGGGCGCCAGGCCCCGCCCACTTCCGCTTTTGGGCCCAGCAACAGTTGCCAGGGCATGCCTCGGCATGGCAGGGGGCTGGAGGGCGCCAGGCCCCGCCCACTTCCGCTTTGGGGCCCAGCAACAGTTACCAGGGCAACCCTGGGCATGGCAGGGGGCTGGAGGGCGCCAGGCCCCGCCCACTTCCGCTTTGGGGCCCAGCAACAGTTACCAGGGCAACCCTGGGCATGGCAGGGGGCTGGAGGGCGCCAGGCCCCGCCCACTTCCGCTTTGGGGGCCAGCAATAGTTGCCAGGGCAAGCCTGGGCATGGCAGGAGGCTGGGGGGCGCCAGGCCCCGCCCACTTCCGCTTTGGGGGCCAACAACAGTTGCCAGGGCATGCCTCGGCATGGCAGGGGGCTGGAGGGCGCCAGGCAAGACCCACTTCCTCTTTGGGGGCCAGCAATAGTTGCCCGGGCAAACCTCGGCATGGCAGGAGGCTGGGGGGCGCCAGGCCCCGCCCACTTCCGCTTTGGGGCCCAGCAACAGTTGACAGGGCAAGCCTGGGCATGGCAGGGGGCTGGAGGGTGCCAGGCCCCGCCCACTTCCGCTTTGGGGCCCAGCAACAGTTGCCAGGGCAAGCCTGGGCATGGCTGGAGGCTGGAGGGCGCCAGGTCCCGCCCACTTCCGCTTTGGGGCCAAGCAACAGTTACCAGGGCAACCCTGGGCATGGCTGGGGGCTGGAGGGCGCCAGGCCCCGCCCTCTTCCGCTTTGGATGCCAGCAACAGTTACCAGGGCAAACCTGGACATAGCAGGGGGCTGGAGGGCGCCAGGCCCCGCCCACTTCCGCTTTGGGGGCCAGCAACAGTTGACAGGGCAAGCCTGGGCATGGCAGGGGGCTGGAGGGCGCCAGGAACCGCCCACTTCCGCTTTGGGGCCCAGCAACAGTTGCCAGGGCATTCCTCGGCATGGCAGGGGGCTGGAGGGCGCCAGGCCCCGCCCACATCCGCTTTGGGGGCCAACAACAGTTGCCAGGGCATGCTTCGGCATGGCTGGGGGCTGGAGGGCGCCAGGCCCCGCCCACTTCCGCTTTGGGGCCCAGCAACAGTTACCAGGGCAACCCTGGGCATGGCAGGGGGCTGGAGGGCGCCAGGCCCCGCCCACTTCCGCTTTGGGGGCCAGCAATAGTTGCCAGGGCAAGCCTGGGCATGGCAGGAGGCTGGGGGGCGCCAGGCCCCGCCCACTTCCGCTTTGGGGCCCAGCAACAGTTACCAGGGCAACCCTGGGCATGGCAGGGGGCTGGAGGGCGCCAGGCCCCGCCCACTTCCGCTTTGGGGCCCAGCAACAGTTACCAGGGCAACCCTGGGCATGGCAGGGGACTGGAGGGCGCCAGGCCCCGCCCACTTCCGCTTTGGGGGCCAGCAACAGTTGCCAGGGCAATCCTGGGCATGGCTGGGGGCTGGAGGGCGCCAGGCCCCGCCCAATTCCGCTTTGGGGCCTGGACCAGTTACCAGGGCAACCCTGGGCATGGCAGGGGGCTGGAGGGCGCCAGGCCCCGCCCACTTCCGCTTTGGGGGCCAGGAACAGTTGCCAGGGCATGCCTCGGCATGGCAGGGGGCTGGAGGGCGCCAGGCCCCTCCCACTTCCGCTTTGGGGGCCAGCAACAGTTGACAGGGCAAGCCTGGGCATGGCAGGGGGCTGGAGGGCGCCAGGCCCCGCGCATTTCCGCTTTGGGGCCAAGCAACAGTTACCAGGGCAACCATGGGCATGGCAGGGGGCTGGAGGGCGCCAGGCCCCGCCCACTTCCGCTTTGGGGGCCAGCAACAGTTACCAGGGCAACCCTGGGCATGGCAGGGGGCTGGAGGGCGTCAGGCCCCGCCCACTTCCGCTTTGGGGCCCAGCAACAGTTACCAGGGCAACCCTGGGCATGGCAGGGGACTGGAGGGCGCCAGGCCCCGCCCACTTCCGCTTTGGGGCCCAGCAACAGTTGCCAGGGCAAGCCTGGGCATGGCTGGGGGCTGGAGGGCGCCAGGCCCCTCCCACTTCCGCTTTGGGGCCCAGCAACAGTTACCAGGGCAACCCTGGGCATGGCAGGGGGCTGGAGGGCGCCAGGCCCCGCCCACTTCCGCTTTGGGGCCCAGCAACAGTTGCCAGGGCAAGACTGGGCATGGCTGGAGGCTGGAGGGCGCCAGGAACCGCCCACTTCCGCTTTGGGGCCCAGCAACAGTTACCAGGGCAACCCTGGGCATGGCAGGGGGCTGGAGGGCGCCAGGCCCCGCCCTCTTCCGCTTTGGATGCCAGCAACAGTTACCAGTGCAAACCTGGGCATGGCAGGGGGCTTGAGGGCACCAGGCCCCGCCCACTTCCGCTTTTGGGGCCAGCAACAGTTACCAGGGCAACCCTGGGCATGGCAGGGGGCTGGAGGGCGCCAGGCCCCGCCCACTTCCGCTTTGGGGCCCAGCAACAGTTACCAGGGCAACCCTGGTCATGGCAGGGGGCTGGAGGGCGCCAGGCCCCGCCCACTTCCGCTTTGGGGCCCAGCAACAGTTGCCAGGGCAAGCCTGGGCATGGCTGGAGGCTGGAGGGCGCCAGGCCCCGCCCACTTCCACTTTGGGGCCAAGCAACAGTTACCAGGGCAACCCTGGGCATGGCAGGGGGCTGGAGGGCGCCAGGCCCCGCCCACTTCCGCTTTGGGGGCCAGCAACAGTTACCAGGGCAACCCTGGGCTTGGCAGGGGGCTGGAGGGCGCCAGGCCCCGCCCACTTCCGCTTTGGGGCCCAGCAACAGTTGCCAGGGCAAGCCTGGGCATGGCTGGAGGCTGGAGGGCGCCAGGCCCCGCCCACTTCCGCTTTGGGTCCAAGCAACAGTTACCAGGGCAACCCTGGGCATGGCTGGGGGCTGGAGGGCGCCAGGCCCCGCCCACTTCCGCTTTGTTGCCCAGCAACAGTTACCAGGGCAACCCTGGGCATGGCTGGGGGCTGGTGGGCGCCAGGCCCCGCCCTCTTCCGCTTTGGATGCCAGCAACAGTTACCAGGAGAAACCTGGACATGGCAGGGGGCTGGAGGCCGCCAGGCCCCGCCCACTTCCGCTTTGGGGCCCAGCAACAGTTGACAGGGCAAGCCTGGGCATGGCTGGGGGCTGGAGGTCGCCAGGCCCCGCCCACTTCCGCTTTGGGGCCCAGCAACAGTTACCAGGGCAACCCTGGGCATGGCAGGGGGCTGGAGGGCGCAAGGCCCCGCCCACTTCCGCTTTGGGGGCCAGCAACAGTTGACAGGGCAAGCCTGGGCATGGCAGGGGGCTGGAGGGCGCCAGGCCCCGCCCACTTCCGCTTTGGGGGCCAGCAACAGTTGACAGGGCAAGCCTGGGCATGGCAGGGGGCTGGAGGGCAACAGGCCCCGCGCACTTCCGCTTTGGGGCCAAGCAACAGTTACCAGGGCAGCCCTGGGCATTGCAGGGGACTGGAGGGCCCAGGCCCCGCCCACTTCCGCTTTGGGGCCCAGCAACAGTTGCAAGGGCAAGCCTGGGCATGGCTGGAGGCTGGAAGGCGCCAGGCCCCGCCCACTTCCGCTTTTGGGCCCAGCAACAGTTGCCAGGGCAAGCCTGGGCATGGCTGGAGGCTGGAGGGCGCCAGGCCCCGCCCACTTCCGCTTTTGGGCCCAGCAACAGTTGCCAGGGCATGCCTCGGCATGGCAGGGGGCTGGAGGGCGCCAGGCCCCGCCCACTTCCGCTTTGGGGCCCAGCAACAGTTACCAGGGCAACCCTGGGCATGGCAGGGGGCTGGAGGGCGCCAGGCCCCGCCCACTTCCGCTTTGGGGCCCAGCAACAGTTACCAGGGAAACCCTGGGCATGGCAGGGGGCTGGAGGGCGCCAGGCCCCGCCCACTTCCGCTTTGGGGCCCAGCAACAGTTGCCAGGGCAAGCCTGGGCATGGCTGGAGGCTGGAGGGCGCCAGGCCCCGCCCACTTCCGCTTTGGGGCCAAGCAACAGTTACCAGGGCAACCCTGGGCATGGCAGGGGACTGGAGGGCGCCAGGCCCCGCCCACTTCCGCTTTGGGGGCCAGTAACAGTTACCAGGGCAACCCTGGGCATGGCAGGGGGCTGGAGGGCGCCAGGCCCCGCCCACTTCCGCTTTGGGGCCCAGCAACAGTTACCAGGGCAACCCTGGGCATGGCAGGGGACTGGAGGGCGCCAGGCCCCGCCCACTTCCGCTTTGGGGGCCAGCAACAGTTGCCAGGGCAAGCCTGGGCATGGCTGGAGGCTGGAGGGCGCCAGGCCCCGCCCACTTCCGCTTTGGGGGCCAGCAACAGTTGCCAGGGCAATCCTGGGCATGGCTGGGGGCTGGAGGGCGCCAGGCCCCGCCCAATTCCGCTTTGGGGCCAGGACCAGTTACCAGGGCAACCCTGGGCATGGCAGGGGGCTGGAGGGCGCCAGGCCCCGCCCACTTCCGCTTTGGGGGCCAGGAACAGTTGCCATGGCATGCCTCGGCATGGCAGGGGGCTGGAGGGCGCCAGGCCCCTCCCACTTCCGCTTTGAGGGCCAGCAACAGTTGACAGGGCAAGCCTGGGCATGGCAGGGGGCTGTAGGGCGCCAGGCCCCGCGCATTTCCGCTTTGGGGCCAAGCAACAGTTACCAGGGCAACCCTGGGCATGGCAGGGGGCTGGAGGGCGCCAGGCCCCGCCCACTTCCGCTTTGGGGGCCAGCAACAGTTACCAGGGCAACCCTGGGCATGGCAGGGGGCTGGAGGGCGTCAGGCCCCGCCCACTTCCGCTTTGGGGCCCAGCATCAGTTACCAGGGCAACACTGGGCATGGCAGGGGACTGGAGGGCGCCAGGCCCCGCCCACTTCCGCTTTGGGGCCCAGCAACAGTTGCCAGGGCAAGCCTGGGCATGGCTGGGGGCTGGAGGGCGCCAGGCCCCTCCCACTTCCGCTTTGGGGCCCAGCAACAGTTACCAGGGCAACCCTGGGCATGGCAGGGGGCTGGAGGGCGCCAGGCCCCGCCCACTTCCGCTTTGGGGCCCAGCAACAGTTGCCAGGGCAAGACTGGGCATGGCTGGAGGCTGGAGGGCGCCAGGAACCGCCCACTTCCGCTTTGGGGCCCAGCAACAGTTACCAGGGCAACCCTGGGCATGGCAGGGGGCTGGAGGGCGCCAGGCCCCGCCCTCTTCCGCTTTGGATGCCAGCAACAGTTACCAGTGCAAACCTGGGCATGGCAGGGGGCTTGAGGGCACCAGGCCCCGCCCACTTCCGCTTTTGGGGCCAGCAACAGTTACCAGGGCAACCCTGGGCATGGCAGGGGACTGGAGGGCGCCAGGCCCCGCCCACTTCCGCTTTGGGGCCCAGCAACAGTTACCAGGGCAACCCTGGTCATGGCAGGGGGCTGGAGGGCGCCAGGCCCCGCCCACTTCCGCTTTGGGGCCCAGCAACAGTTGCCAGGGCAAGCCTGGGCATGGCTGGAGGCTGGAGGGCGCCAGGCCCCGCCCACTTCCGCTTTGGGGCCAAGCAACAGTTACCAGGGCAACCCTGGGCATGGCAGGGGGCTGGAGGGCGCCAGGCCCCGCCCACTTCCGCTTTGGGGGCCACCAACAGTTACCAGGGCAACCCTGGGCTTGGCAGGGGGCTGGAGGGCGCCAGGCCCCGCCCACTTCCGCTTTGGGGCCCAGCAACAGTTGCCAGGGCAAGCCTGGGCATGGCTGGAGGCTGGAGGGCGCCAGGCCCCGCCCACTTCCGCTTTGGGTCCAAGCAACAGTTACCAGGGCAACCCTGGGCATGGCTGGGGGCTGGAGGGCGCCAGGCCCCGCCCACTTCCGCTTTGTTGCCCAGCAACAGTTACCAGGGCAACCCTGGGCATGGCTGGGGGCTGGAGGGCGCCAGGCCCCGCCCTCTTCCGCTTTGGATGCCAGCAACAGTTACCAGGAGAAACCTGGACATGGCAGGGGGCTGGAGGGCGCCAGGCCCCGCCCACTTCCGCTTTGGGGCCCAGCAACAGTTGACAGGGCAAGCCTGGGCATGGCTGGGGGCTGGAGGGCGCCAGGCCCCGCCCACTTCCGCTTTGGGGCCCAGCAACAGTTACCAGGGCAACCCTGGGCATGGCAGGGGGCTGGAGGGCGCAAGGCCCCGCCCTCTTCCGCTTTGGATGCCAGCAACAGTTACCAGGGCAAACCTGGACATGGCAGGGGGCTGGAGGGCGCCAGGCCCCGCCCACTTACGCTTTGGGGGCCAGCAACAGTTGCCAGGGCAAGCCTGGGCATGGCTGGAGGCTGGAGGGCGCCAGGTCCCGCCCACTTCCGGTTTGGGGCCAAGCAACAGTTACCAGGGCAACCCTGGGCATGGCTGGGGGCTGGAGGGCGCCAGGCCCCGCCCTCTTCCGCTTTGGATGCCAGCAACAGTTGCCAGGGCAAACCTGGCCATGGCTGGGGGCTGGAGGGCGCCAGGCCCCGCCCTCTTACGCTTTGGATGCCAGCAACAGTTACCAGGGCAAACCTGGACATGGCAGGGGGCTGGAGGGTGCCAGGCCCCGCCCACTTCCGCTTTGGGGCCCAGCAACAGTTGCCAGGGCAAGCCTGGGCATGGCTGGAGGCTGGAGGGCGCCAGGTCCCGCCCACTTCCGCTTTGGGGCCAAGCAACAGTTACCAGGGCAACCCTGGGCATGGCTGGGGGCTGGAGGGCGCCAGGCCCCGCCCTCTTCCGCTTTGGATGCCAGCAACAGTTACCAGGGCAAACCTGGACATAGCAGGGGGCTGGAGGGCGCCAGGCCCCGCCCACTTCCGCTTTGGGGGCCAGCAACAGTTGACAGGGCAAGCCTGGGCATGGCAGGGGGCTGGAGGGCGCCAGGCCCCGCGCATTTCCGCTTTGGGGCCAAGCAACAGTTACCAGGGCAACCCTGGGCATGGCAGGGGGCTGGAGGGCGCCAGGCCCCGCCCACTTCCGCTTTGGGGCCCAGCAACAGTTGCCAGGGCAAGCCTGGGCATGGCTGGAGGCTGGAGGGCGCCAGGCCCCGCCCACTTCCGCTTTGGGGCCAAGCAACAGTTACCAGGGCAACCCTGGGCATGGCTGGGGGCTGGAGGGCGCCAGGCCCCGCCCTCTTCCGCTTTGGATGCCAGCAACAGTTACCAGGGCAAACCTGGACATGGCAGGGGGCTGGAGGGCGCCAGGCCCCGCCCACTTCCGCTTTGGGGCCCAGCAACAGTTACCAGGGCAACCCTGGGCATGGCAGGGGGCTGGAGGGCGCCAGGCCCCGCCCACTTCCGCTTTGGGGCCCAGCAACAGTTGCCAGGGCAAGACTGGGCATGGCTGGAGGCTGGAGGGCGCCAGGAACCGCCCACTTCCGCTTTGGGGCCCAGCAACAGTTACCAGGGCAACCCTGGGCATGGCAGGGGGATGGAGGGCGCCAGGCCCCGCCCACTTCCGCTTTGGGGGCCAGCAATAGTTGCCAGGGCAAGCCTGGGCATGGCAGGAGGCTGGGGGGCGCCAGGCCCCGCCCACTTCCGCTTTGGGACCAAGCAACAGTTACCAGGGCAACCCTGGGCATGGCAGGGGGCTGGAGGGCGCCAGGCCCCGCCCACTTCCGCTTTGGGGGCCAGCAACAGTTGACAGGGCAAGCCTGGGCATGGCAGGGGGCTGGAGGGCAACAGGCCCCGCGCACTTCCACTTTGGGGCCAAGCAACAGTTACCAGGGCAGCCCTGGGCATTGCAGGGGACTGGAGGGCCCAGGCCCCGCCCACTTCCGCTTTGGGGCCCAGCAACAGTTGCAAGGGCAAGCCTGGGCATGGCTGGAGGCTGGAAGGCGCCAGGCCCCGCCCACTTCCGCTTTTGGGCCCAGCAACAGTTGCCAGGGCAAGCCTGGGCATGGCTGGAGGCTGGAGGGCGCCAGGCCCCGCCCACTTCCGCTTTGGGGCCCAGCAACAGTTACCAGGGCAACCCTGGGCATGGCAGGGGGCTGGAGGGCGCCAGGCCCCGCCCACTTCCGCTTTGGGGGCCAGCAATAGTTGCCAGGGCAAGCCTGGGCATGGCAGGAGGCTGGGGGGCGCCAGGCCCCGCCCACTTCCGCTTTGGGGGCCAACAACAGTTGCCAGGGCATGCCTCGGCATGGCAGGGGGCTGGAGGGCGCCAGGCAAGACCCACTTCCTCTTTGGGGGCCAGCAATAGTTGCCCGGGCAAACCTCGGCATGGCAGGAGGCTGGGGGGCGCCAGGCCCCGCCCACTTCCGCTTTGGGGCCCAGCAACAGTTGACAGGGCAAGCCTGGGCATGGCAGGGGGCTGGAGGGTGCCAGGCCCCGCCCACTTCCGCTTTGGGGCCCAGCAACAGTTACCAGGGAAACCCTGGGCATGGCAGGGGGCTGGAGGGCGCCAGGCCCCGCCCACTTCCGCTTTGGGGGCCAGCAACAGTTGACAGGGCAAGCCTGGGCATGGCAGGGGGCTGGAGGGCGCCAGGCCCCGCGCATTTCCGCTTTGGGGCCAAGCAACAGTTACCAGGGCAACCCTGGGCATGGCAGGGGGCTGGAGGGCGCCAGGCCCCGCCCACTTCCGCTTTGGGGGCCAGCAACAGTTACCAGGGCAACCCTGGGCATGGCAGGGGGCTGGAGGGCGCCAGGCCCCGCCCACTTCCGCTTTGGGGCCCAGCAACAGTTACTAGGGCAACCCTGGGCATGGCAGGGGGCTGGAGGGCGCCAGGCCCCGCCCACTTCCGCTTTGGGGCCCAGCAACAGTTGCCAGGGCAAGACTGGGCATGGCTGGAGGCTGGAGGGCGCCAGGAACCGCCCACTTCCGCTTTGGGGCCCAGCAACAGTTACCAGGGCAACCCTGGGCATGGCAGGGGGCTGGAGGGCGCCAGGCCCCGCCCTATTCCGCTTTGGATGCCAGCAACAGTTACCAGTGCAAACCTGGGCATGGCAGGGGGCTTGAGGGCACCAGGCCCCGCCCACTTCCGCTTTTGGGGCCAGCAACAGTTACCAGGGCAACCCTGGGCATGGCAGGGGGCTGGAGGGCGCCAGGCCCCGCCCACTTCCGCTTTGGGGCCCAGCAACAGTTACCAGGGCAACCCTTGGCATGGCAGGGGGCTGGAGGGCGCCAGGCCCCGCCCACTTCCGCTTTGGGGCCAGCAACAGTTACCAGGGCAACCCTGGGCATAGCAGGGGGCTGGAGGGCGCCAGGCTACGCCCACTTCCGCTTTGGGGGCCAGCAACAGTTGCCAGGGCATTCCTCGGCATGGCAGGGGGCTGGAGGGCGCCAGGCCCCGCCCACTTCCGCTTTGGGGGCCAGCAACAGTTGCCAGGGCAACCCTGGGCATGGCAGGGGGCTGGAGGGCGCCAGGCCCCGCCCACTTCCGCTTTGGGGCCCAGCAACAGTTACCAGGGCAACCCTGGGCATGACAGGGGGCTGGAGGGCGCCAGGCCCCGCCCACTTCCGCTTTGGGGCCCAGCAACAGTTGCCAGGGCAAGCCTGGGCATGGCTGGGGGCTGGAGGGCGCCAGGCCCCGCCCAATTCCGCTTTGGGGTCCAGCAACAGTTACCAGGGCAACCCTGGGCATGGCAGGGGGCTGGAGGGCGCAAGGCCCCGCCCACTTCCGCTTTGGGGCCCAGCAACAGTTGCCAGGGCAAGCCTGGGCATGGCTGGAGGCTGGAGGGCGCCAGGCCCCGCCCACTTCCGCTTTGGGGCCAAGCAACAGTTACCAGGGCAACCCTGGGCATGGCTGGGGGCTGGAGGGCGCCAGGCCCCGCCCTCTTTCGCTTTGGATGCCAGCAACAGTTACCAGGGCAAACCTGGACATGGCAGGGGGCTGGAGGGCGCCAGGCCCCGCCCACTTCCGCTTTGGGGCCCAGTAACAGTTTACAGGGCAAGCCTGGGCATGGCTGGGGGCTGGAGGGCGCCAGGCCCCGCCCACTTCCGCTTTGGGGCCCAGCAACAGTTACCAGGGAAACCCTGGGCATGGCAGGGGGCTGGAGGGCGCCAGGCCCCGCCCACTTCCGCTTTGGGGCCAGCAACAGTTACCAGGGCAACCCTGGGCATAGCAGGGGGCTGGAGGGCGCCATGCCCCGCCCACTTCCGCTTTGGGGGCCAGCAACAGTTGCCAGGGCATTCCTCGGCATGGCAGGGGGCTGGAGGGCGCCAGGCCCCGCCCACTTCCGCTTTGGGGGCCAACAACAGTTGCCAGGGCATGCCTCGGCATGGCTGGGGGCTGGAGGGCGCCAGGCCCCGCCCACTTCCGCTTTGGGGCCCAGCAACAGTTACCAGGGCAACCCTGGGCATGGCAGGGGGCTGGAGGGCGCCAGGCCCCGCCCACTTCCGCTTTGGGGGCCAGCAATAGTTGCCAGGGCAAGCCTGGGCATGGCAGGAGGCTGGGGGGCGCCAGGCCCCGCCCACTTCCGCTTTGGGACCAAGCAACAGTTACCAGGGCAACCCTGGGCATGGCAGGGGGCTGGAGGGCGCCAGGCCCCGCCCACTTCCGCTTTGGGGGCCAGCAACAGTTGACAGGGCAAGCCTGGGCATGGCAGGGGGCTGGAGGGCAACAGGCCCCTCGCACTTCCACTTTGGGGCCAAGCAACAGTTACCAGGGCAGCCCTGGGCATTGCAGGGGGCTGGAGGGCCCAGGCCCCGCCCACTTCCGCTTTGGGGCCCAGCAACAGTTGCAAGGGCAAGCCTGGGCATGGCTGGAGGCTGGAAGGCGCCAGGCCCCGCCCACTTCCGCTTTTGGGCCCAGCAACAGTTGCCAGGGCAAGCCTGGGCATGGCAGGGGGCTGGAGGGCGCCAGGCCCCGCCCACTTCCGCTTTGGGGCCCAGCAACAGTTACCAGGGAAACCCTGGGCATGGCAGGGGGCTGGAGGGCGCCAGGCCCCGCCCACTTCCGCTTTGGGGCCCAGCAACAGTTACCAGGGCAACCCTGGGCATGGCAGGGGACTGGAGGGCGCCAGGCCCCGCCCACTTCCGCTTTGGGGGCCAGCAACAGTTGCCAGGGCAATCCTGGGCATGGCTGGGGGCTGGAGGGCGCCAGGCCCCGCCCAATTCCGCTTTGGGGCCAGGACCAGTTACCAGGGCAACCCTGGGCATGGCAGGGGGCTGGAGGGCGCCAGGCCCCGCCCACTTCCGCTTTGGGGGCCAGGAACAGTTGCCAGGGCATGCCTCGGCATGGCAGGGGGCTGGAGGGCGCCAGGCCCCTCCCACTTCCGCTTTGGGGGCCAGCAACAGTTGACAGGGCAAGCCTGGGCATGGCAGGGGGCTGGAGGGCGCCAGGCCCCGCGCATTTCCGCTTTGGGGCCAAGCAACAGTTACCAGGGCAACCATGGGCATGGCAGGGGGCTGGAGGGCGCCAGGCCCCGCCCACTTCCGCTTTGGGGGCCAGCAACAGTTACCAGGGCAACCCTGGGCATGGCAGGGGGCTGGAGGGCGTCAGGCCCCGCCCACTTCCGCTTTGGGGCCCAGCAACAGTTACCAGGGCAACCCTGGGCATGGCAGGGGACTGGAGGGCGCCAGGCCCCGCCCACTTCCGCTTTGGGGCCCAGCAACAGTTGCCAGGGCAAGCCTGGGCATGGCTGGGGGCTGGAGGGCGCCAGGCCCCTCCCACTTCCGCTTTGGGGCCCAGCAACAGTTACCAGGGCAACCCTGGGCATGGCAGGGGGCTGGAGGGCGCCAGGCCCCGCCCACTTCCGCTTTGGGGCCCAGCAACAGTTGCCAGGGCAAGACTGGGCATGGCTGGAGGCTGGAGGGCGCCAGGAACCGCCCACTTCCGCTTTGGGGCCCAGCAACAGTTACCAGGGCAACCCTGGGCATGGCAGGGGGCTGGAGGGCGCCAGGCCCCGCCCTCTTCCGCTTTGGATGCCAGCAACAGTTACCAGTGCAAACCTGGGCATGGCAGGGGGCTTGAGGGCACCAGGCCCCGCCCACTTCCGCTTTTGGGGCCAGCAACAGTTACCAGGGCAACCCTGGGCATGGCAGGGGGCTGGAGGGCGCCAGGCCCCGCCCACTTCCGCTTTGGGGCCCAGCAACAGTTACCAGGGCAACCCTGGTCATGGCAGGGGGCTGGAGGGCGCCAGGCCCCGCCCACTTCCGCTTTGGGGCCCAGCAACAGTTGCCAGGGCAAGCCTGGGCATGGCTGGAGGCTGGAGGGCGCCAGGCCCCGCCCACTTCCACTTTGGGGCCAAGCAACAGTTACCAGGGCAACCCTGGGCATGGCAGGGGGCTGGAGGGCGCCAGGCCCCGCCCACTTCCGCTTTGGGGGCCAGCAACAGTTACCAGGGCAACCCTGGGCTTGGCAGGGGGCTGGAGGGCGCCAGGCCCCGCCCACTTCCGCTTTGGGGCCCAGCAACAGTTGCCAGGGCAAGCCTGGGCATGGCTGGAGGCTGGAGGGCGCCAGGCCCCGCCCACTTCCGCTTTGGGTCCAAGCAACAGTTACCAGGGCAACCCTGGGCATGGCTGGGGGCTGGAGGGCGCCAGGCCCCGCCCACTTCCGCTTTGTTGCCCAGCAACAGTTACCAGGGCAACCCTGGGCATGGCTGGGGGCTGGTGGGCGCCAGGCCCCGCCCTCTTCCGCTTTGGATGCCAGCAACAGTTACCAGGAGAAACCTGGACATGGCAGGGGGCTGGAGGCCGCCAGGCCCCGCCCACTTCCGCTTTGGGGCCCAGCAACAGTTGACAGGGCAAGCCTGTACATGGCTGGGGGCTGGAGGTCGCCAGGCCCCGCCCACTTCCGCTTTGGGGCCCAGCAACAGTTACCAGGGCAACCCTGGGCATGGCAGGGGGCTGGAGGGCGCAAGGCCCCGCCCACTTTAGCTTTGGGGGCCAGCAACAGTTGACAGGGCAAGCCTGGGCATGGCAGGGGGCTGGAGGGTGCCAGGCCCCGCCCACTTCCGCTTTTGGGCCCAGCAACAGTTGCCAGGGCATGCCTCGGCATGGCAGGGGGCTGGAGGGCGCCAGGCCCCGCCCACTTCCGCTTTGGGGCCCAGCAACAGTTACCAGGGCAACCCTGGGCATGGCAGGGGGCTGGAGGGCGCCAGGCCCCGCCCACTTCCGCTTTGGGGCCCAGCAACAGTTACCAGGGAAACCCTGGGCATGGCAGGGGGCTGGAGGGCGCCAGGCCCCGCCCACTTCCGCTTTGGGGCCCAGCAACAGTTGCCAGGGCAAGCCTGGGCATGGCTGGAGGCTGGAGGGCGCCAGGCCCCGCCCACTTCCGCTTTGGGGCCAAGCAACAGTTACCAGGGCAACCCTGGGCATGGCAGGGGACTGGAGGGCGCCAGGCCCCGCCCACTTCCGCTTTGGGGGCCAGTAACAGTTACCAGGGCAACCCTGGGCATGGCAGGGGGCTGGAGGGCGCCAGGCCCCGCCCACTTCCGCTTTGGGGCCCAGCAACAGTTACCAGGGCAACCCTGGGCATGGCAGGGGACTGGAGGGCGCCAGGCCCCGCCCACTTCCGCTTTGGGGGCCAGCAACAGTTGCCAGGGCAAGCCTGGGCATGGCTGGAGGCTGGAGGGCGCCAGGCCCCGCCCACTTCCGCTTTGGGGGCCAGCAACAGTTGCCAGGGCAATCCTGGGCATGGCTGGGGGCTGGAGGGCGCCAGGCCCCGCCCAATTCCGCTTTGGGGCCAGGACCAGTTACCAGGGCAACCCTGGGCATGGCAGGGGGCTGGAGGGCGCCAGGCCCCGCCCACTTCCGCTTTGGGGGCCAGGAACAGTTGCCATGGCATGCCTCGGCATGGCAGGGGGCTGGAGGGCGCCAGGCCCCTCCCACTTCCGCTTTGAGGGCCAGCAACAGTTGACAGGGCAAGCCTGGGCATGGCAGGGGGCTGTAGGGCGCCAGGCCCCGCGCATTTCCGCTTTGGGGCCAAGCAACAGTTACCAGGGCAACCCTGGGCATGGCAGGGGGCTGGAGGGCGCCAGGCCCCGCCCACTTCCGCTTTGGGGCCCAGCATCAGTTACCAGGGCAACACTGGGCATGGCAGGGGACTGGAGGGCGCCAGGCCCCGCCCACTTCCGCTTTGGGGCCCAGCAACAGTTGCCAGGGCAAGCCTGGGCATGGCTGGGGGCTGGAGGGCGCCAGGCCCCTCCCACTTCCGCTTTGGGGCCCAGCAACAGTTACCAGGGCAACCCTGGGCATGGCAGGGGGCTGGAGGGCGCCAGGCCCCGCCCACTTCCGCTTTGGATGCCAGCAACAGTTGCAAGGGCAAGCCTGGGCATGGCTGGAGGCTGGAAGGCGCCAGGCCCCGCCCACTTCCGCTTTTGGGCCCAGCAACAGTTGCCAGGGCAAGCCTGGGCATGGCTGGAGGCTGGAGGGCGCCAGGCCCCGCCCACTTCCGCTTTTGGGCCCAGCAACAGTTGCCAGGGCATGCCTCGGCATGGCAGGGGGCTGGAGGGCGCCAGGCCCCGCCCACTTCCGCTTTGGGGCCCAGCAACAGTTACCAGGGCAACCCTGGGCATGGCAGGGGGCTGGAGGGCGCCAGGCCCCGCCCACTTCCGCTTTGGGGCCCAGCAACAGTTACCAGGGCAACCCTGGGCATGGCAGGGGGCTGGAGGGCGCCAGGCCCCGCCCACTTCCGCTTTGGGGGCCAGCAATAGTTGCCAGGGCAAGCCTGGGCATGGCAGGAGGCTGGGGGGCGCCAGGCCCCGCCCACTTCCGCTTTGGGGGCCAACAACAGTTGCCAGGGCATGCCTCGGCATGGCAGGGGGCTGGAGGGCGCCAGGCAAGACCCACTTCCTCTTTGGGGGCCAGCAATAGTTGCCCGGGCAAACCTCGGCATGGCAGGAGGCTGGGGGGCGCCAGGCCCCGCCCACTTCCGCTTTGGGGCCCAGCAACAGTTGACAGGGCAAGCCTGGGCATGGCAGGGGGCTGGAGGGTGCCAGGCCCCGCCCACTTCCGCTTTGGGGCCCAGCAACAGTTACCAGGGAAACCCTGGGCATGGCAGGGGGCTGGAGGGCGCCAGGCCCCGCCCACTTCCGCTTTGGGGGCCAGCAACAGTTGACAGGGCAAGCCTGGGCATGGCAGGGGGCTGGAGGGCGCCAGGCCCCGCGCATTTCCGCTTTGGGGCCAAGCAACAGTTACCAGGGCAACCCTGGGCATGGCAGGGGGCTGGAGGGCGCCAGGCCCCGCCCACTTCCGCTTTGGGGGCCAGCAACAGTTACCAGGGCAACCCTGGGCATGGCAGGGGGCTGGAGGGCGCCAGGCCCCGCCCACTTCCGCTTTGGGGCCCAGCAACAGTTACTAGGGCAACCCTGGGCATGGCAGGGGGCTGGAGGGCGCCAGGCCCCGCCCACTTCCGCTTTGGGGCCCAGCAACAGTTGCCAGGGCAAGACTGGGCATGGCTGGAGGCTGGAGGGCGCCAGGAACCGCCCACTTCCGCTTTGGGGCCCAGCAACAGTTACCAGGGCAACCCTGGGCATGGCAGGGGGCTGGAGGGCGCCAGGCCCCGCCCTATTCCGCTTTGGATGCCAGCAACAGTTACCAGTGCAAACCTGGGCATGGCAGGGGGCTTGAGGGCACCAGGCCCCGCCCACTTCCGCTTTTGGGGCCAGCAACAGTTACCAGGGCAACCCTGGGCATGGCAGGGGGCTGGAGGGCGCCAGGCCCCGCCCACTTCCGCTTTGGGGCCCAGCAACAGTTACCAGGGCAACCCTTGGCATGGCAGGGGGCTGGAGGGCGCCAGGCCCCGCCCACTTCCGCTTTGGGGCCAGCAACAGTTACCAGGGCAACCCTGGGCATAGCAGGGGGCTGGAGGGCGCCAGGCTACGCCCACTTCCGCTTTGGGGGCCAGCAACAGTTGCCAGGGCATTCCTCGGCATGGCAGGGGGCTGGAGGGCGCCAGGCCCCGCCCACTTCCGCTTTGGGGGCCAGCAACAGTTGCCAGGGCAACCCTGGGCATGGCAGGGGGCTGGAGGGCGCCAGGCCCCGCCCACTTCCGCTTTGGGGCCCAGCAACAGTTACCAGGGCAACCCTGGGCATGACAGGGGGCTGGAGGGCGCCAGGCCCCGCCCACTTCCGCTTTGGGGCCCAGCAACAGTTGCCAGGGCAAGCCTGGGCATGGCTGGGGGCTGGAGGGCGCCAGGCCCCGCCCAATTCCGCTTTGGGGTCCAGCAACAGTTACCAGGGCAACCCTGGGCATGGCAGGGGGCTGGAGGGCGCAAGGCCCCGCCCACTTCCGCTTTGGGGCCCAGCAACAGTTGCCAGGGCAAGCCTGGGCATGGCTGGAGGCTGGAGGGCGCCAGGCCCCGCCCACTTCCGCTTTGGGGCCAAGCAACAGTTACCAGGGCAACCCTGGGCATGGCTGGGGGCTGGAGGGCGCCAGGCCCCGCCCTCTTTCGCTTTGGATGCCAGCAACAGTTACCAGGGCAAACCTGGACATGGCAGGGGGCTGGAGGGCGCCAGGCCCCGCCCACTTCCGCTTTGGGGCCCAGTAACAGTTTACAGGGCAAGCCTGGGCATGGCTGGGGGCTGGAGGGCGCCAGGCCCCGCCCACTTCCGCTTTGGGGCCCAGCAACAGTTACCAGGGAAACCCTGGGCATGGCAGGGGGCTGGAGGGCGCCAGGCCCCGCCCACTTCCGCTTTGGGGCCAGCAACAGTTACCAGGGCAACCCTGGGCATAGCAGGGGGCTGGAGGGCGCCAGGCCCCGCCCACTTCCGCTTTGGGGGCCAGCAACAGTTGCCAGGGCATTCCTCGGCATGGCAGGGGGCTGGAGGGCGCCAGGCCCCGCCCACTTCCGCTTTGGGGGCCAACAACAGTTGCCAGGGCATGCCTCGGCATGGCTGGGGGCTGGAGGGCGCCAGGCCCCGCCCACTTCCGCTTTGGGGCCCAGCAACAGTTACCAGGGCAACCCTGGGCATGGCAGGGGGCTGGAGGGCGCCAGGCCCCGCCCACTTCCGCTTTGGGGGCCAGCAATAGTTGCCAGGGCAAGCCTGGGCATGGCAGGAGGCTGGGGGGCGCCAGGCCCCGCCCACTTCCGCTTTGGGACCAAGCAACAGTTACCAGGGCAACCCTGGGCATGGCAGGGGGCTGGAGGGCGCCAGGCCCCGCCCACTTCCGCTTTGGGGGCCAGCAACAGTTGACAGGGCAAGCCTGGGCATGGCAGGGGGCTGGAGGGCAACAGGCCCCGCGCACTTCCACTTTGGGGCCAAGCAACAGTTACCAGGGCAGCCCTGGGCATTGCAGGGGGCTGGAGGGCCCAGGCCCCGCCCACTTCCGCTTTGGGGCCCAGCAACAGTTGCAAGGGCAAGCCTGGGCATGGCTGGAGGCTGGAAGGCGCCAGGCCCCGCCCACTTCCGCTTTTGGGCCCAGCAACAGTTGCCAGGGCAAGCCTGGGCATGGCAGGGGGCTGGAGGGCGCCAGGCCCCGCCCACTTCCGCTTTGGGGCCCAGCAACAGTTACCAGGGAAACCCTGGGCATGGCAGGGGGCTGGAGGGCGCCAGGCCCCGCCCACTTCCGCTTTGGGGCCCAGCAACAGTTACCAGGGCAACCCTGGGCATGGCAGGGGACTGGAGGGCGCCAGGCCCCGCCCACTTCCGCTTTGGGGGCCAGCAACAGTTGCCAGGGCAATCCTGGGCATGGCTGGGGGCTGGAGGGCGCCAGGCCCCGCCCAATTCCGCTTTGGGGCCAGGACCAGTTACCAGGGCAACCCTGGGCATGGCAGGGGGCTGGAGGGCGCCAGGCCCCGCCCACTTCCGCTTTGGGGGCCAGGAACAGTTGCCAGGGCATGCCTCGGCATGGCAGGGGGCTGGAGGGCGCCAGGCCCCTCCCACTTCCGCTTTGGGGGCCAGCAACAGTTGACAGGGCAAGCCTGGGCATGGCAGGGGGCTGGAGGGCGCCAA
>NW_028142377.1:0-77370 GCF_055691185.1 Crinia signifera
CACTATCCCAGTTGACGATGCAGCAGCCTTCAAAGACTCGATGGATAGGAAGACCGAGAATGCCTTGCGTAAAGTTCACTCTGCCTCTGTTGGGTCGCTTAAATCGACGGTAGCGGTAGCATCGGTTTCAAGAGCCTTGAGACTATGGGCTTCCAATCTTCATACTGACATAGAGGACAGAATTTCAAAACAATACCTGTTAAAAAGTCTTGAGGTTATGCAAAAATCAATAGACTACCTGTGTGAGGCTTCTTTAGATTCTGTATCCTTTGCAGCAAAGACCATGGCCGCTGGGGTAACAGCGAGAAGAGCACTATGGCTCAGACCGTGGAGTGCGGACGCCAATTCAAAGAATAAGCTGGCAACATTGCCCTTTGAAGGTAAATTCTTATTCGGGTCAAAATTGGACACGATGATTCAAAGACTGTCAGGGGGAAAATCTATTCGTCTTCCGCAAGATAGAAGGAATCATTTTCCTTATCCTACTGTAGTTCAAATAAACAGTCATACAAGGAGGCCGAGACCTACAGACCAGGTAGACCATACTACAGAAGAGGTTCCAACACTTCATGGCAAGCCTTTCGTCAGCCCTTTCGTGGGCAATTCCAGGCTGATAAAGGAGGAAGATTATGACTATCTTCAGAAGATGGAAGTAGGCGCCAGACTGTCACTATTTGTAGAAGAATGGAGGACCACGATAACGGACAAGTGGGTGTTGAGCATAATTCGAGAAGGCTATCGCATAGAATTTGCAGAATTTCCAACTCACAACAGATTCATGAAGTCCAGGGTTCCAGAAGACCGAGAAAGAAGAATGGCACTCTGGGTAAAAATAGAACAACTATTTGAACTGAAGGTGATCGAAAGGGTACCAGAAACCCAACACAAAGAAGGTTTCTACACGAACCTCTTCTTAGTGAAGAAAGCCACTAAGTCCAGTTCAGGACCATCCTAGATTTGAGAGAGCTGAATTTCTTCATAAAGAAGATAGTTTCGAATGGAGTGTCTGACTTCCATAATATCAGGAATAAGAAGAAACGAGTATCTAGCGTCGGTGGATCTGAGAGACACATACTACCACATCCCCGTATATGTAAAACACAGAAAGTTCCTAAGATTTTATGTAGCAGGGCAGCACTTTCAGTTTACGTGCCTACCGTTTGGACTGAAGATCTCTCCAAGAGTATTCACAAGTGTTGATCACGTTAATGGCGGAGCTGAGAAAGAAGAAAGTCCAGATATGGCCATATTTAGACGATTTACTGATTGCTGGGGACTCAGCAGAAGAAGTAAGACTGAGTGTGGCCCTGACACTAAAGACATTACAAAGGCACGGGTGGATCATAAACAACGAGAAAAGTCAATTATGTCCGACCAGGAAGATACAATTTCTAGGGGTCAGAATAGACACCAGAAAATATTCGGTAGCCTTATTAGTAGAAAGATGTCTGAAAATAAGGAAATTGATGGAGTGGATTCTACAAAAGAGAAGAATTCCACTGATAAAGGCAGTACAATTGTTAGGAATGATGGTATCATGCATAAAGATTATACCCTGGGCGCAGTGGAACTCAAGGCAACTACAGTGGTATCTGCTCCCACTGTTAAAGAAAGGTTACAAAGATCATCATTGCATAGAGTTACCGCAACCAGTAGTAAAATCCCTGAAGTGGTGGACAGAAGACTTAGAGAGCAGAAGCTCAAGTTTGGAAAATCCACACTTTCAAATACTGACAACAGACGCCAGTCTATCAGGATGGGGAGCACATCTCGGAAATTCGTCAGTTCAAGGATCGTGGTCTTGGGAAGAGTCAAGAAACTCCTCAAATGCAAGAGAACTGCAGGCAGTCTGGGAGGCGATGAGTATGCTAAGTGTGAAGATTCAAAACTCCCATCTCCGAGTTATGTCCGACAATGTAACAGTGGAGTCCCACATAAACCATCAGGGGGGGACCAGAAGTCGGAAACTGATGATATTATCGGAGAAGATCATGAACTGGGCAGAATTGAATCTATTATCAATTTCGGCGGTTTACATACCAGGCAAGAAGAACATTGTTGCAGACTTCCTGAGTCGCAAGACCATATTGCTTGGAGAGTGGGAGCTGAATAAAGGTGTTCCAGGAGATCGTGAAGAGGTTTGGAGTGCCAGAAGTGGACCTGATGGCCACAGTTACCAACCGGAAAGGTGAACAAATTTTGCTAAAAATTCTGGCATCCTCAGGCAGTGGCATTAGACACGTTTGCGATCAAATGGACATTCAACCTGGGTTATGTTTTTCCCCCCTTTCCAGTAATATCCAAGATACTGAAGAAGATACGGGAAGACCAGGTACAAGTAATCATAATACTACCGCATTGACCGAGAAGGGCCTGGTATACCAATGTGCTAAGGATGTCAATACAACAACCTTGGAAGCTGCCAAACAGACCAGACCTGTTGAGTCAGGGACCTATGCTGTACCAAGATCCAGCAGCATTGTGTCTAGAGGCATGGAAATTGAGCGGCAGATATTGAAGAAACACAATTTATCACCGCAAGTCACAGAAATGATGATGGAGGCTAGGAAGAGGGTATCTTAAGTGGCCTATTGCAAAACTTGGAACAAGTTTTATTACCTGGGGAGGATTTAAAGGTGACTTTACATGTATTCCCACAGACAAGGTGCTACAGTTCCTTTTTGAAGGTTTTCAAATGGGTCTAGCTACAGCTACGATTAAGACACAGACGTCAGCTCTGAGTGTTTTATTAGATAGACCACTAGCAGAAGACAAGATGGTCAAGAGATTTGGAAGGGCGATGAAAAGAATCAGACCACCAATTAAGGCCATTGTAGCACCATGGGACTTGAACCTGTTGTTGACTGTTCTAACTAAACATCCGTTTGAACCTTTAGCTGAGAGCTCGTTAAAATTCCTCACCTGGAAGGTGGTGTTCCTGGTGGCAGTGACATCTGCTAGGAGGGTTAGTGAGCTGCAAGCCCTCTGGATAGAGGAACCGTACCTAGTGATATATCCAGACAGGGTGGTACTACGAACACACCCAGAGTTTGTTCCTAAAGTCGTGTCCACCTTCCACCTGAACCAGGAGATAACACTGCCTGAGTTTTGTACGAACCCACAAAACGAAGAGGAAGAAGCTTGGCATACTCTAGATTTGGTCAGAGCTGTATCCCTGTACCTTGAAAGAACTAAACCTTTCAGAACTTCAAATCATTTGTTTGTGATTCCGGAAGGAATAAAGAAAGGAAAGGCATCGGTGAAACAGACGATATCCAGATGGATCAGGGAGACCATCTTCCTCTTTTTGAATAACAAAATAACAGCGTGGAATCTTCTCACTTTAAGGAAATTAAAGGTTATGGTTGGTATTAGAGATGGTATCTATTAATCAGATCATCTAATTCTCAAAACGTCAATCACACCTAAGTAGCTTACACATATAATTAAAAGTCCCTTGAATCACTTGCAATTATCCATGGGTGCATGAATAATGAGGAAGTAATCAGTTTCTCATACATGCATATATCTTACTAACATGTAATAATGCTTTTCATAATTAAACAGACAACTTCACCCTACCCCCATCACTCTGTCCTGATCCCCAACCACACTCCCATACTTTTGCAGCTGGTCCCCCTCTCGTGGGTGGTCCGGTCTCTAAAGCTGTGTACACACGGGGGCGATAGGGGCTGATATCGCTGAGAATATGGTCGCTGGCGACCATATTGCCAGTGATGGGAGTGTGCCCCAGCGATAAATCGACGAGTGCGCTCTCCCGTCTTCAGCCCCGTTCTAATCGCTGGTCGCAGGAGCTTGCTCCTGGGACCAGCTGATTACCTCTGTGGCACCGTGGGCAGAGGTTCCCTTTCATCAGCGACCATCTCTGGTCGCTGATGAAAAGGAGAAACTGAGCAATATATCTCCCCTGTGTGTACACAGCTTTACAATGGGAGCTGTTGGGACATGCACTAAGGCTTTCATGGTGCACGCATTGCAGACAAACCTTCTACAGTTACATAGATACACACAGAACGGGATACGGTCATTAGGTCGACAAGCATTGGGTCGACACAAGCATTAGGTCGACATGGTTTTTTTTACTGTTTTTATTTTTTTTAGCTGACAGGCGGTATTTCATGCCCTACCATCCACTAGGGTGTGGTGGGAGATTAAAATAGTGTGCCCAAAGAATAGTGAGCGAAGTGCTGCACTTCAATCTGTGTCCATGTCGACTGTGTTGACATTCGGGTAAAAAATAAAACAGTGAAAAACCCCAACGTCAACCTTTTGAGTGTCGACATTTCCCATGTTGACCTAATGCTTGTGTCGACCTTGACCTATGTCGACCTAGTGGTGTTGACCCAATGCTTGTCTACCTAGTTGGTGTAGACCGAACAACCCACACCCCACATAAATTATATAATAAATTGAAGTTATTGCATTGATATATTTGATTATTTCACTATTGTAAAGCGCAACGGAATCTGCTGCGCTATATAAGAAACTGTAAATAAATAAAGCATTATGGATCTAATGCTGGAATAAGTGGTAGGGAATTTGTACCTGGCTATAGTGTGATCAGAGAAACCGTGGCAGGGAGGTAATGGTAGTACATCTGTAATGGTTTTGGGGCTATTTACTATCAATTCAAATGTTTATTGCATATGTCAAGCTAAGTTCTGATGACCTACTAATTGCACAGCATTTGGAATGCAGGAATTGTTTTTCAATTAATTCAGATTTAAAATTAGCTTTTTTATTTTCTCTGTGACTATAGTAACTGACAAACGTTACCTTTTTAAATGCTAAATAAAACCTAAAAATGTATTACATTTTGTTTTTGTGGTTTCTAATAACCTGAATTATTGCATTTTTCAAATAAAACTAAATGCAGACAAATACCAAATGAAAATACAATTGTCAACTTTTTTATTAAAATAAGCAGCAGCAGGTCTGTGTGAAGTGAGCAACTGCAGCAACTACCACTCCTGGCACTGCTGCCACATATTAGTGCATCCACTGCCACAACTATCACTCCTGGCACTGCTGCCACATATTAGTGCATCCACTGCCACAACTATCACTCCTGGCACTGCTGCCACATATTAGTGCATCCACGGCCACAACTATCACTCCTGGCACTGCTGCTACATACTGGTGTATCCCCTGCAGAAACTATCACTCCTGCCACTGCTTCCACATACTAGTCCATCCCCTGCAGCCACTATCACTCCTGGCACTGCTGCTACATACTGGTACATCCACTGCAACAACTATCACTCCTGACATTGCTGCATCCTCTGCCGCAACTATCACTCCTGGCACTGCTGCCGCTCACTGGTGCATCCGCTGCAGCAACTATCACTCCTGGCACTGCTGCCGCTCACTGGTGTATCCACTGCAGCAGTATTACTCCTGGCACTGCTGCCGCTCACTGGTGCATCCACTGCAGCAACTATTACTCCTGGCACTGCTGCTGCTCACTGGTGCATCCACTGCAGCAACTATTACTCCTGGCACTGCTGCTACATACTGGTGTATCCACTGCCACAACTATCACTCCTGGCACTGCTGCCGCTCACTGGTGCATCCTCTGCAGCAACTATCACTCCTGGCACTGCTGCCACACACTGGTGCATCCACTGCCACAGCTATCACTCCTGGCACTGCTGCCACATACTAGTGCATCCCCTGCAGCAACTATCACTCTTGGCACTGGTACATCCTCTGCAACCACTATCTCTCCTGGCATGACTGCCAAATACTGGTGCATCCACTGCAACAACTATCACGCTTTACCCTGTTGCTATATACTGGTGTAATACATATGATCAGGCGTTATGGGGATTACTGGTAATTTTGCACATTATGTGCTGCAGTTCCCGCTTCTCCCCATGTATCAGCATAGACAAGCTTGCAAATTTACAGGGGTGCACCAATCTTCAATATATGGCACTGCTGTGCCAGTAACTGTATGACTGGTCAGAGGCAAGAGCTGCAGTTTTTGGACACTTACCGATTTTGCTAGGGATAGTGGTGGGTGCCCAGTAATAACAGCTGACTGTCTATTCTGCTTAAAAATAAGAATGATTATTTATTCATATGAAGCTGTGGGTCCCTAAATGGGATTAATGTGCAATTCATGTAGTACCAGTCCTGGGACAGCAGCTACAGTGGGCAGAGAGAGAGCATACTTCACCAAAGAGGCGAGTTAATACTCTTCCTTTTTTTTTGCAAAGGGACTATTAATACATGCCACCGGTGTCTGGACCTGCTAAATGGGCAAATAACGGGATAAACGCCAAACAGCTCCACTGTTCTATAGAAGTGGTTTCATATTGTAGTTGTAGTACATACTTAGCACAGCTGGAAGTGCATGTGCATTCTGTAACCAGTTCATGTCTGATCTAACTGTTCATCTGTGTTCTAGGCTCTGGAGATTATTTGGAGGCTATAGAGCAGGCATAGCCAAACTGTGGCTCCCAGCTGTTGTGAAACTACACATCCCAGCATGCCTTGTCATTGTTTTAGCATTGCTTAATAGCAAAACTTTTGCAAGGCATGATGGGACTAGAAGTTTCACAACAGCTGGAGGGCCATAGTTTGGACATGCCTGATATAGAGGGTTGTTGCAGAAAACAATGTTCCCAATTATACCTTTTCTTAAACATGGTAAGGGGTCGTTCCTGTTGGCTCATCTACTACTCTGGGGTTACTGACCATTAATAGATGACTGGTGCACAGGTTTTGTTTACAGGCTGTAATGAAGTTTGGCATTGTCAAAAATGTATCTAGAATTGGAGTGTAAAACTTTTTTTTTTACTTTAAGAAAACCAAAACCCCAAAGTATAATTTCCTTAAGGTTTTATTTCCAAATGCTATGTGATTACCATGGCATCCACCTGGATATTGCTATACTGCCCAACAAGACACTCAAGGGCAGATTTATTAAGCTTGGAGCAGTGATAATGTGCCTGGTACTTTATCACCGACCAATCCGCTCCTAATTGTCAAGTTAGAGGTTGGGTTTGAAACATTTCAGTTAGGATTGGCCAGTGATAAAGTACCAGCCACTTCACCGGGTTTCACAAATCTGCCATATCTCCAATGTTTATTCATTCAAGACCTTTCTCAAGCCTGCTTCTCCCTTTTGAGTGTTTTACCATCACACCATTGCCGCTTTAAAGCTGGCTAGGCTACATACCTCAGCGATGTAACAATATATTACACCGCACACATTGCAGATCTGCAACCACGGTGCTCACACAGTGTGATTATTGCTTGCGATTTGAACATTCTAATTCAAATCGCAGTGTGTTTATTTTGATATGGACTGTGCAGGAGTGCGCATCACATCGCAGGGCAAAAATGTATGTGCGGGCAGGTATGTTTGAACTAGATCATGTCTCATCTAGTTCAAATTGCAAAGCACTAAGGGGCAGATGTATTAAGCCTTAACAAGAGATAAATGCAAGGGTGATAAACAGTATATTGTTACTGAAACTGCACAACTATGCTGCAGCCCATCAGGTGGAAAGATGCAAGGACCCAATTCATCAAACTATTTGGTACACATTATGCAATCCTTTGCAGATCAGAAGATCAGCCAATATAGTGTACCCCTCTTAACACCCATACACACTAGAAGATCCCCACCGGTGCCAGTGTCACTTACAGCGACTGTTCTTTTTAGTATAAATAAATACACATACAGCCAAGTCAATTAATTGAAGTGTAGTTAAATATTGCACCCAAAATAAGAAAAGTCTCAGAGAGCGGAACTGGCATTTTTGTCAGATACTGTGGTTTGAGTATCTCTCAAAGGGCTAAACATCCCTACAGCGCAATTGTGCAGCGAGAAATGGAGTTATAGGAGAATCTCTTGAAAAATATCCTGAGGCTTACCTTAACCCCTTCCCGACATTTGACGTACATTTACGTCATGGTCGGGATGTACTTCCCGACACATGACGTAAATGTACGTCATGACTTTAAAGTGCCACTGCGTCTAGAGACGCGGTGACAGAGGGACGATGTCTGCTGTCCCTGACAGCAGACATCTTCCCTCATTGCCCAGGGGGGGCAGCGATGCCCCCGGCCATCAGCGATCGCTGTGATTGGCTGTTCAATGTGATCAGCCAATTACAGCGTTTTTCTGTGTACCGGCGAATAACATTCGCCGGTGACACAGGGATCGGTGGTGATTGGTGATGTAAAGTACAGCACCAATCACCACCGGGTGTAAGGGTGTCACTGGTGATCACCCCACCTGCCCCCAAAGGCTGTGATTGGTCCGTCGGACCGACGGACCAATCACAGCCATTTCACCTCAGATGAAATAACGGAGACAGCCCTGCAGCCGCCATTCCGGTCAGGAACAGCGTGCAGAGCGGTATCCGTGCCCATCTGTGCCCTATACTGACCTGATCAGCGTTGGTGGCATCCGTGCTGCCAGCTCCTGGTGTGACTTCCTGGTGTGACTTCCTTGTGCTGCTGCTGCAGCAGCGTCATTGTGTCAGATTTAAATTGTGTGCTATAATTTTGTATCTGCTGCCCCCTGCTGCCCCCCTTTTGTGCTGATCACTATAAACTAAGTGATCAGCACCTTTTTTGGGGTGCAGGGTTTTTTTTTTTTTATATACCCTGTCAGGTTGCACCCACAGTTGTGTGCCTGCTGCCCCTCACTGCTAATCAGTGTTGCATCACTGATCAGCAGTTTTTTTTTTTTTGGAGAGTGCTGTGTTTTTTTTTTTTTATTTTTAAATTGTTTTTACACCCACGGTGCTTTTGTGGGTGTCCTGTGGCCGCTGAGCGCTGATCAGTGACGTACATCACTGATCAGCATTTTTGGCACAGGGTTGATCTATTTTTTTTTTTTTTTGATCAAATTCCTGTTGCCTTTGACTCATCAGCAGTTTTTATTCATTTTTTTTTTTGAAGAGTGCTGTGGGGTTTTTTTTTAAATTGTTTTTACACCCACGGTGCTTTTGTGGGTGTCCTGTGGCCGCTGAGCGCTGATCAGTGACGTACATCACTGAACAGCATTTTTGGCACAGGGTTGATATAATTTTTTTTCAGCAGTTTTTTTAATTTTATTTTTTTGGAGAGTGCTGTGGGGTTTTTTTTTAAATTGTTTTTACACCCACGGTGCTTTTGTGGGTGTCCTGTGCCCGCTGAGCGCTGATCAGTGACGGACGTTACTGACCAACATCTGTGCTCAATATTTGGCGCAGGAGCTTTTTTTTTTTTCTTTTAAAACTTTTTTTTTCTTTTTAAACTTACACGTGTTAAAGCACTACATACCCCCCGTGTTGAAATAAAGTTTGTAGCCCCCCCCTACACTATACACGTGTTGAAACACTACACTTAAAAATAATAAAAATGTCCCAATCATCGCAAAGACTGTTTTCTTTTTTTTTTTTTTTTCTTTATTTGGTTTTAAAATTACAAGATAGAAAAATATTTATCAAAACTTTTTCACAGGCATAGAAATAACATAAATACAAAACTTACATGACATACATACAACATTTGGTGAATTATTGCCCTTCCCTACCGGGATCATATACACCCCTAACGAAAAGACCATTAGTCATCTTACCCTTTGAATCACTCTTTTACAAATTATACCGATATCCCTCCAGTCCTCTCCCGCCCTGTATCACCTACCCGGATCCCTCAGTTTTATTTCACTTCTCTGGCTAGTATCTAGACCACTGAATCACCCTGGTTATCTCTACCTTACTCTATCCTTTAATATTGGTTTTACATTTAGTATTTCTAGTGTTGCACAAAACTCTACCAACTAGTGCTGTTCTACCTTTTGTTGATTTAAACTAAATCTATTGTTTATTTTCATTGTGTTAACAATTATGAGCTTACAAGCATTCGTGAAGTTAATCTGTGCTTAGTATAGTGTTAAAAGTATATATATTTTTTTTTTTTTTTTAGAGCCGAATACAAAGAACAGAGGAGGTTATTCTGATCGGAGCGGCCAAACGTGCGTACGTTCACTATTAACGTACGCTAGCCGTACGCGGCCGTTGGGGTTAAGTCCACCCACAAATCAGCCGCTTACGTACGGACAGAAATAACGTAGAAGGGGAGTGGCGTACAAATGAGCGTACGGCAACGTACGCGGACGGCTCAGCCCTTGCACTCCGACAACAGGCGTACAACTGAGCGTACGGCGCCGTTTACGGACGTCTTTCGTCCGTCTTCCCACCGACTTCTTGCGGAGATCTGAGCGTACGCCAGCTTGCACGGACGGGTCCCTATTGTTTTCAATGGAAAACACAGCTTATGTCACCGCTCGTGAAAGTGAGCGTACGTCCGTGTACGCTGCCATACCCTTCACATATATGGACCTGCAAATCTTGCCTTTCAACTACAATTCTGACAATTGATTAATTAATCTATTTGTTAATCTATTATTGTTTTCTATTAACTCAATTGTCTACCTTAATAAAGACCTAATAAAACAACATTTGAACCCTCATTACATGTATATTTGTTATGTTCTAATGTGGCATTTTAATCACTATCTATGTGTCCCCATATTGCTGTTACTTTTAAATCAAGTTATGTTGGTGTTTCAGTATATGTACTAAATTATGTCCATAATTACTTTGTCCACAATGTGTAACATGTATACCTACCCTGATGTTATGTGTGATGTTTTAATCGAACAACATTAAACATTCATGCATTTTCACTATGTGTTATTTTACTCAAAAACACACACATTCACACATCAATCATTACCCCTCACCTCAAATTACAAGTATAACTTACAGTACACATCTGTATGTACCTACCCTTACAAGCCCTCTAACATATTTGTGATTAAAAACACAGGCAATTTCGAACTGTACATAAACTTTTATTTATAACAAAAATAATAAGGGGGGGGGGGGATAAAAAAAAAAAAATGCGGGCCTCCAGAAGGCCAAACAGGATCTGGAGGTACAGGAGGGTGAGAACGATCTCCAACATTAGGGCTGCCACCTCCTCCTGCTGCTGTTCAGTGTCTGTAGTGAAGGGATAAAAAAAAAAAATTAATATATAACATACACAAATGTTTGTTGTATTTGTACATAATAAAAAGTTCAGAGTTATGTGTGAAGGCCACATACATTTTTAAACTACATTGAAGATGGGTCTGCTGTAAACACAGTACTAAAAAATAATATGTTAACACACACATACTGTACATAGTAAATAACATTAATTCAATTACTCCTTCATGGATGAATGTATGCTGTATCCCAATTGGTACTTTGGTTTTGGGGGACTGTCCTCTAACCTCACAATTAGGCTGTGCTATTTAAGGGTTATGACATTGTTGTGGCTTAAGCACTCCTTACTATTTTAAATTTTGGACATTGCTGTACAAATTATAGGCCTACAGCTATGTGTGTAAAGCATGCATCCGCATGGCCTCACACACTATTACCAAAACAATCTCTACATTTATGTTGCACCAGTGCCAGATTAAGCCTTCGGGGGGCCCGGGGTACTTTAGACCGGGGGGCCCCCTTGCACTTGTCATTACTGGCCGCACACTGCATGGGAGAATATTATACTGTCAAAACACAGAGTAAAGGCAGAATAAACTTGGTCAATGGTTAACTGCAGGGGATATATATATATATATATATATATATATATACACACACACACACACACACACACACACACACACACACACACACACCACATGAAAAGCCTGTATTTGTCCCTCTGCCCCTTACTCTGGAGGAGACCTCACAGTCCTAGTGCTGCCTCTGATTAAAAACCCTCACATGACTAAGCTGCTGCTGCTGTTCTCCATGGACCTGAGAAGCATGTAATGAGCTCCACCAATCAGAGCTCAGCACAAACTTCTCAGCCTCTGTCCTCTGGTGCAAAGTGTCATGGGACTTAGTCAACTCCCAGAAATGCACTGCACACTTGTGCAATCAGTGTGCCTTGGCTCCCGATGCTCAGCACCATAAATCATTGTCACATTGGCAGATAGGTGAAGCTGCAGCACTACCCCACCCATGCACAAAACCTTTAGCTAAAAAAAACAAATAAAAACTTAATTTTTTTTTTTTTTTAAAATACATGACAACCACAGGGGGCCCCTAGCTAGAGGGGGGCCCAGGGGCACTGACCCCTTGTGCCTCCATTATAATCCGGCCCTGTGTTGCACATCATGCTGGGAACTGGAGTTACCCAACACCTGGAGCCACATAACTACCACACCACTAATGTCGGATATCTCATTGGATGTACTGTTATGTCAATTATTCAAGGGGTGAGGCATGGCCACACTCAAAAAAACCACCAAGGGGACCCTTGTTCCTGGAGAAGGACAGGACACACCTCATGGTCGCCCTGCAGTGATATGTTGCAACTAATGTTGATGTTGGATACACATATGTGGTTGTTGTGATTGTTTATGTGTAGAAATGTGTAGGTAAACATTAGACACATTATTTACTTACGGCTACTTGAGCCATCCTGGTCGCCGCTGGTTGGCTGTGCGGTGGTTGGGGGGATCAGGAGCAAGGGGGATGGGATGGGAATTTGGATAGAGGTAGTGGGTGTGAGTGGGGATTGGAGAGGTTTGGGGGTGGGTGGTGGAGAGGTGTAGGGGGTAGGAAATGGGGTGGGGAGGGGGTGGGGGTGGGGGTAGGGGAGGGGGTAGTGGAGGGGGTTGGGGAGGGGGTAGGGGAGGGGGTTGGGGAGGGGGTGGGGGTAGGGGTGTGGGTGGGGGTAGGGGTGTGGGTGGGGGTGGGGGTTGGGGAGAGGGTGGGGGTTGGGGAGGGGGTGGGGGTTGGGGAGGGGGTGGGGGAAGGGGATGGGGAAATTGTGTGGGCCCCAGCTTGAGCCATTTTCTCGGCCTCCTCTTCCTCCTCCTCCTCTTCCTCCTTCTCCTCTTCCTCCTCCTCTTCTTCCTCCTCCTCCTCTTCCTCCTCCTCCTCTTCCTCCTTCTCCTCTTCCTCCTCCTCTTCTTCCTCCTCCTCCTCTTCCTCCTCCAGGGCTGCCTGCTCCTGGGCTGCCTGGTCCCGGGCTGCCTGCTCCCGGGCTTCCATGCGTGCCCTTGCCCGTGCTGAAATGTTCATGTTGATGGCATAGAAATCGAAGATTGGGTTTCATAAAAAAGGGGGAAATAAAAATTCACATTAGTCATGCTCATAACCTTCCAAATTATCATTGCTGTTATATTTCAGACATTTATCATGCAAACTAATTGATATGCTACACCCAAAAACTGAGCAAATACTTACCCCCCCCCTATACACCCCATATCCCCCCCATATACCCCCCCTATACACCCCATATACACCCATATACCCCCCCTATACACCCCATATACACCCATATACCCCCCCTATACACCCCATACCCCCCCCATATACCCCCCCATACACCCCATATACACCCATATACCCCCCCTATACACCCCATATCCCCCCCATATACCCCCCCTATACACCCCATATACACCCATATACCCCCCCTATACACCCCATATACACCCCCTATACACCCATATACTCAGGAACATATTTATAAAAAGTACAGAAAACATTAGCTAAAAAACGCAGACATACTAGTAATCAAAACTTACATCGGGCAATATGGCGGCGAAGGGTGCAGAGCAAAACTGGCTGCCGCCGGCGCAGGTCAGACCAGCGCCGCTCAACTTGCCCCAGGCTTCTGCGGACGCCGGTTGTCGAGTATATTAGGCGGCGGGCAGCAGTTTACGCCCGCCGCTTGTCCATGTTGCTGACATATGGGCCCCTGGGCCCCAGGTGATGGTCCATTACGTCAACCAGGGCCAACAGCTCCTGGGTCGTAAACGGCCTAGCCCTGGTAGTAGTCATAGTGCCAATGGCGCAGTTAATAATTGCAGGTACATATATCACTTTTGGTGCTTGCTGATTGGTGTAAAAAATTGTTTGTTTGGTATTAACTTTATTAATCCCTCTTACATTAACAAACTGGATGCGAATAGAAACTTACGCGGACCGTTCCGATATACACACACCATAACCAACAGCATGCATTCAATGTATAGAGAGGAACTGTATTTACAGTGTGCGGAAAATAATACACGCAACCCTCTACTTATAACTACGCTGCTTAAAGGGGGCACGATACACCGATTTCCATGGAGAGGAGTACTGTATTTACAGTGTGCGGAAAATAATACACGCAACCATCTACTTATAACTACGCTGCTTAAAGGGCCACAATGCAACATGTTGCTGTATGACAATTTCATACACATTACATATGTAAGGAAAGCATTGTAACGTGATGTTTTGAAATGTGACTCACAAAGCATACACGAACTCCAACAGATACCAGCTGACAACACTTATCATTGGAATGACAGGTGCACACATTTCACGATGTAGCCCACAATGCTCCACAACCTGTGTATGTGCATATACAGGTGATTGTTCAGGTGCGTTGAGACCTGCGTAATTTAAGCGGGAATTATCGGCGGGAAATATCGGCGTAAATGAGCAAATACATTGCGGAGAAAAATATACGCCCCCTTGTTCATGGCGGGAGATTAACATATAAATATTCAGTCAGATGCAGGCCACAATTGCTGCAAACATGTCTAGTTCAGACGATTCCGCAGCTGAGGACGCTCTCCAGAGAGCAAGAGCAGAATCCTTGCTGGAAAGGTTGAGGCAGAGGGAGCAGGAGAGGACAAGGAGGAGCCAAGACCAAGCGGGCCCCTCAGTAACAGGCCCTGTTCAACCTCCACCAGCTCCACAAGGGCCAAGCAACCAGCCAGAACAAGAGGTTGCATCTCTCCAAACAGGTGTGACCCAGCAGGTGCATGGTGAGAGAACTGGGGCCACCAGAAAACGAGCTGCAACATCTAGGGTGAGGACTGAGCAGGATACCACCACCAGAAAGAGAAATCCTGCATTTGTAGAGGCCGAAATGCGAATTCTAGTGCCCAGGGCACGCGAATGGATTGAATTGCCAACGAGGAAGCCGGGTGCCAGTGCAAGGAGAAAACTTTGGGACAAGATCACAGAGGAAGTGAACCAGGTGGCACCAGTGGTCAGAAATTGGGACGCGGTGAAGAAAAGGTTAGTGTGTTTGTCAGGGCTATTTTTCAGCAGGCTCCAGCAGGAACTGAGGCCCTTATTCTAGTTCACTCTTTCTGGCCAAATATTTATTAGATGGACAAAACCATGTGCACTGGAGGTGAGGCAGGTGTTACTTGTGCAGAGATAATCAGATTTGGGTGGGGTTTTACACCTGCCTCACCTGCAGTGCACATGGTTTTGTCCATCAAAGAAATATTTGGGCAGAAAGAGTGAACTAGAATAAGGGCCTCAGTTCCTGCTGGAGACTGCTGAAAAATTGCCCTGGTCTTTGTCCCCCTGATGTCATATGTGTGTACATATGTTACATGTATGTTTTGAGACTAATAGAAAGGTGTGTTTGTAGATAGTGCTACACTTCAATGTCACATGTGAACACAACCATGTCTAATAACCCACATTGATATATGAAACATGCACCATTGGTGTGATGTGAGGTTATGGGCACAGTTCTGCTCATGTGAAGTATGTGATGGGACAAGAGAAAGTGTGTTTTCGAAAGAGTTGTTGTAACATGTTCCATATGATGCTACTGAAACAAGAATGACCAAACTGTGCACATGTAGCTGGTGAGAAACTACACATCCCAGTATGCCATTCCATAGTTAAATTAATCCATAATAACCACATTGTCAAGCTATGGTGGAATGTGTAGTTTCACACCAGGTGGAGGTGCATAATTTGGCCATGGATGATGTCATTTCTGCATAGTGATGTATGTATGTGCATTTAGTGGCCTAATGAATGAGATGAGACACTGAAATGCCTCCTAATTGAGACATGAATGTGTGTGTGGGACACATATGGCAAAAAAACATAAGATCACCCACACTAGGAAATGTCACGTAGCTAGGGGTACCACATAGTCCCTTTAATTCCGGACACATATTAATTACACAGGTTCTGTGGCTGGCTGACTTCAAGACTCCACTTCACCTAATTTTAAACTGCCACAGAACCTGTGTAATTAACATGTGTCCGGAATTTAAGGGACTAGGTGGTAACCCTACACGTAGCACAGTGGTGCACATATCTCATGGTGATATTTGTATTTTTAAACTTGTAGGTGGACTGACTTCAAAACGGCAATGAAGAGGAAGATGACTGACCGGTACAACCACAGCATGTCCACCGGGAGAGGTCCTATGCCCGACCATTTGGAGTATACCCCCCTGGAGCAGGACTCCTTGGACGTGATTGATGTGGGGGAGGTCAGGGGGATCTCCAATATGGACAGTGAGCTCCCGGCGGAGGTCTTTGCTGCTGCTTTTGATGGTAAGTCACAGTAATGCATTGTATTTAGAAAGATATTTTTTATTGCGTATGTGATGGTGACATTGTTTTCAATTCTTATCCTAGAAGAAGCAGAAACCCAGGATGTACCGGCAGCATCTTCCTCTGCAGAGCCACAGGTGGAGCAAGTGGTCCAGCCTCCACCAAGACGTCGCCCCCAGCACCAGCCACAGGAGACATGGGATGAGAGCCTGTTGGTGACACTGGAGAGGATCGAGCAGCAAGGGGTGGATGCTGCGATCCGTCAGCAGCAGGTGGCGGAATTTCTGGCGGAGTGGAAGGCCACAAACAGGCTGCAGTGTGAGGCCTTGAACCGCATTAACGACACTCTGGCGGCTGGCATAGTAAGCATTGGCCAACACCTCAGCCGCCAGAATGAACTTCTTGCGGAGCAGCTGTCCACCGCCAGGTCCCTAAGGGACAATCCCCCATCTGCTGCCCCACCCCAAGCTGCTCCCCAACCTTCCACCTCTGCTGACCCTCCTGTGTCGACTAGGGGAAGACGCCGCAAGGCAGCTGAGCCAAAGGCCCCTGTCCCCAAGGCCCCATCTAAAAGGGGGAAAAAAGGGCCCAAATAATGAGACCTGGTTCACTTCCTCTGTGGTTGGACCCCAAATGTTTAAATTGCACTGGACATCCGCTTCCTGAGTTGGCCATCTATCCATTTGCGTGCCATGGGCATGAAAGTTCGTATTTTGACCTCTACAAATGCAGGATAAATTTGTGGTGGTGTGTATCTTGCTTAGTATTCACCCTGGTTGTTGCAGTACGTATTCTGGTGTCCCCATTTCTTTCACCATTGCATTTGCAGGGTAACACATGTTTGGAGATATGCAACCTCTTGTTCTGGCTGTTTTATTATTTGTGTGTTTATTTTATTTGTTTATTTGATTTCTCACATTAAAGTGTGAAATAAGCTGTGATGCTGAACAGCAAATAAATTTATTTTACAAATTAAATCAACATTGTGGTATGTGTCATTTCTTGTGTGAAAAAAATACTAGATTTATGTGTACTTACTGACCAGGGTATTTTTGAACATTTGTTGAAGTGTGGTAGAAGTTTCCCATGTGTAACCCTCTCCATGGCCATTCCCATGTTCCTATCCAACTTTTCCCTGCTAATTAGTTTGTGTCAGCACATGTGCAGAGCAACTTAATAGGTGAGAAAGCAGTTTGTGTGCAGGTGAGGTAGCTCCTACAGTAGTAGGTAAAAGCAGGTCCAGAACAATGCTTTCCTCATGGAGTGGATGAGGCAGACAAACAAGGGTGAAAAGGTACATTTGTGTAGGAATGCATATGTGTCCTCCCTAAAAAAAGATGTGTGAATGGGCCAAACATGATAAAATACCTTGTGAACAAACATGCATAACTTTTTAAATATATATGATTTTACAGTGTCATAAGCAGATGTAGGAATCCTTTGTTAGAGATGAGAGTGCAATAATGTGATTGGTGGCATCTTACATACAGAGTGTAGTCAAATCCAAATCATAGCAGATGAGATAGTGGTACAGGTCATTATTTTGGGTACTATACAAAGATTGTGTGCAAAATAGTGGTCATGGGCTTAAAACATTGCTGAAACATCCTTTGTAGGTGTTAGATGTGGTTTATGTTATTGTATCCTAAATACAAAACCTATGTTAGTATTAGAGTGAACACGTTGACACATGTCGACTTGTGTAGATTGAGTGTGCTACTGTGTAAAGTCTATGAAAGCACGTAGTGAATGTGTCTAACTGTTTAGCAAATACCTACCTTAGCGTATATAAGCAGGTCTTAAAAAGATTCTTACCTTAAATTAAACAAACCTTTAAATGTGGAGAAGTATAGAAAGATAAGCTTCCAATGTGTTTGCGTGCTGTGTGTGGCTTGCAGGCAGTGAAATAATGGTTTGGACTTAATAGACTGCAGCATTGCTTATTACATTCAGGTGTATGTGTTTGAGTAGTAATCAGCGTTAATTAGCAAACTCAGGCGCCCGCTGGCATGCGGTATCTGTAGGGGTGGTCTGAGCTGGCAGTTGGCGGGCGCTTGTCTGGTGTCCGAAATGAACGGTGCTTTAGGCGATCGTGCGGTAGTAGCACCGCTCATTTTTGGTGCACACCCCCGTGTACGCCCATATTTACGCCCATTTTCCCTCATTATTTCGGCCGCTCCCCTCAACACGCCCCTATGCCGCCCCCAATACCCGTACACTCGCGTACAGGTTTTTTCGCACGTTGAGACCCGTCCGTAAGCGTTGTTCAGTGGTCGCGCCTGCGCATTAGCGAATCTGCACATGCGCAGATCATGAAAAACCCCGGGACGTACGCGTACGGCCCGGCCGCACCAACCAGAATAAGGCCCAGAGTGAGAATATCTTCAGTTAATGTGTTAATTTGTGTCCACACCTCTTTTAGAGTATGGAGAAAAGTACCATTTATCCCATATTACGTGAAATCTGCCAATATTGTTTCTGGATAGATACGCAGCTCTCTCATGCTCAAACGTATAATTAACCAAACTGATCCAGTCATTAATATCTGGTGCTTTTTCTGCCATCCAGCGTCTGGCGATGCATGTCTTGGCAAGCGCTCCGAGATTAATGACCAGCTGCCTTAAGTCGGATGCCACCCCAGACCTAAACCATATCCCCAATAATAGCGCCTTAGGACATATTTCCCCTCGAGGGATACCTATATTTATCAATACTTCCGCAACATCCTTCCAGAATTTTTGCAGAGTTGTGCACTGCCATATTAAATGCCAGTAGTCACAACCCGCAACCCTACATTTTGGGCAGGAGTCACTTTTATCCCTTGCAAACTTTTTAATTTTACTCGGAGTTATGTATGTGCGGTGCAGGATATTAAATTGGATCTGCTGAGTCCTAAGGGAAGTGGTAGCTAACTTGGGTATGGCAAGAGCCCGATCCCAGTCGTCCAAAGTGAGCTCAGGAATTTCCCTGGACCACTTTGTCATAAGCTCGTGCAGGCCGGAAGTCGGCGATATTGATGAAATGTACTTATAGCATTTAGATACGCCTTTAGTCGGTCCCAAGTTCCGTAGTAATATTTTGACTGGGTGGTCTTTTATAGTACTAGAGGATATGTGCAGATGTTCTTCCATTGCACTTCTAAGCTGTAGGAAGCGAAAAAACATATTATTTGGGATTTGAAAATCAATTTGCAGTTGGGCAAATGTTTTAACCCCACTTTGCGTGGCCACCTGGCCTACATTTCTTATACCAAACTGCAGCCAAACTGCCATTCCCTGATGCCTTCTGATATTCTTAAAAGAATCCAGGGAAGAGAGACTTGTTTCAGGGTCAGTATCTTTATAGCCTATTGTACTAGAGATCCAATTCCAAATTTTTATTGCTTGGGTAAGAATCGGGGGATATTTCTTGCAACATTTATTCGTCAGCAAAGCTTGTAGTGGGGAATGACCCGGAATGATCTTATTTATTAAGTTTGATAATTCTACTGATTTACAGGGATCTACAACCCAATCTCGGAGGTGAACCAATTGCGTTGAGAGATAGTACAGTTTAAAGTTGGGGAGGGAAAGTCCTCCAAGATCACGTGGTCTCATGAGTGTGGATAATTTGACTCTCGGTCTTTTATTTCTCCATATAAATGAAGTTATTATCCCGTTTATTTTCTTAAATATTGCTTCGGGGATATATACAGGGGAGTGTTGCATTAAGTAAAGTAGTTTTGGTAGGATCATCATTTTGATAAGATTTACCCTACCTATTACTGTCAAAGGTAATTTGAGCCAGTTCTTGCATTTAGATCTAATTAAAACGATTACTGGATCTATATTATATTTGACATAGTCACTTGCATCCTTAGAGATTACTACTCCGAGATAGTCGAATCTTTCTACCCTCGGTATGTTGATTGCTATATCGGGATCTACCCGTATATCGTTAAGCAAATTATCCACTAATAAGTGGGATTTACTGCTATTTATTGTTAGCCCTGAGTAAAGACCGAATTCCTGAAGGACTTGCATCACCAAAGGAAGATCCTGCATGTAGCTTGCCATCCCCACAAGTAAATCATTCGCATAGAGTGAGACAAGGCTGTCCGCCCCCCCATCCGAGTCCCCCCGACCTAGTATTTTTCTCAGCTTGCATGCAACTGGCTCTATGGCCAGAGAGAACAAAGAGGGGGAGAGCGGGCAACCCTGCCTCGTCCCACGGTATATAGCAAATGGGTCCGATACAAATCCATTAATGGCAATTCGTGCACAAGGATTATGATAGATCATCAGGATCCTTTTGATACAACAAGACCCGAAGCCAAATACCTCCAGAGTGGACCTTAAGTATGGCCACTCCAGGGAGTCAAAGGCCTTGTTTGTGTCAAAAGAGGCCAGGGCGGTCTCTGATCCCGTCATTTTTCTAGCCTGTAGGTAAGAAAAAACTCGTCTAACGTTTATGGAAGTTGATTTCCCTTTCCTGAATCCCGTTTGATCAACGTGAACTATCTTATCCAACACCTCTCCTATTCTGTTGGCCAATATTGTAGCATACACCTTAGCATCAACTGTGAGGAGCGAGATAAGTCTATAAGAGTCTGGCCTTAGAGGGTCTTTGCCTTTCTTGAGAATCACTGTGATGACCGCCTCGGTCATGGAGTGAGATAATTGGCCTTCTTTTTCCATTTCCTGGAAGAAATATAGGAGCCTACCGGACAAAGTGTCACTGAAGAGCTTATATATTTCTACTGGTAGGCCATCGATACCCGGGGCCTTCCCGGAAGCCACATTTCTTATTGCCCCTTCCACCTCACCCAAAGTGAACGGTAATTCCAAAGACTCCCTATCTTGGTCTGAGAGGGTAGGCAAATCAATGGCATTCAGGTATTCCAGGCTATTATTATAATTGGGAGTTAACTTAGAGAGATATATTTCCTTATAATGATTAACAAACACCTCCGTAATTTTTGAGGTTTCACTAAGCATTTCTCCCTCAAGAGAACAGATTTTAGAAATTGTCCTGGAAGGATCATCAGTTTTTGCCATATAGGCCATCAATTTGCCAGCCCTGTCCGCCATTAGATACATTTTATGTGAATCCTTTAATAGCCAAAACTTGGCCAATTCCTGTAAATGTGTGACCCAGGCCCGTTGTGCCATTAGCCATTCCCTTTTAACAGAATCCGATTGATTTAATGTATAAGTTTGTTCTAGATCTGACATTATACTCTCTAATGTTGTAGCTTTGCTCTGGAGCTGTTTTCTAGCGTAAGCTATTTTTTTAATCAAAGTGCCACTTAAGTACGCTTTAGATAAATCCCAAACATTACCCGCTTTAGCCGAGTCTATATTGACACAAAAAAAACCCTCTAGGTCGGTTTTTAGATCATTGATGTTTTCCAATTGGGTCAACCATATTGGTTGAAGCTTCCAGTAACTAAAGCCCCGACTTTTGTCTGTATCAAGGACCATAACCAACGGGGAGTGGTCCGAGATACCCCTTGAGTTGTATTCAATATGCGATAATGCTTTGGAGTACTATAGAAGGGGAGTAAAAATCGCAACAAAAAAAAAAAAACAATTCCACCATTACACACAAAGAAAAAACACACAACATATAACATATATCCCCCCAACCCCACCTCCCCCCACCCTGTATAACCTATCCCATAAGGCATACCTGTACCCAGACCTTCCATTAACTACCCGTCCCCACCAATCACCCCTAGGGAACCTTTACCTAATGACCACACAATGTACGGGAGGCCCGGCTCCTTAAATACAGACTGTAGACATAGATATATATAACTCTCCACATTTAGCAAGTTATCTTTTAAAGGAGTATATCAAACCCCTATCCTCTACCCCCTGGCATATGCATTCAATAATCAAAACATTTTCTGACTCTATTAGACTTCTCCCTCATCCAAAGGCCCATTTGCCGTAGGTAACACACCACAGCATTTAATTTTAAGTATCCAGTGCCAGTTGTCTAGGGCCCGGATAGAATTTGTCCAGCCACTGTGCGGCCTCCGAAGGTAATGAGAAGAATTGAACTTCTCCATCTGCTAGTAAACGAAGTTTAGAAGGGTACAACATGGAGTATTTTAGTTCCAAGTCTCTCATCCTGGATTTCACATTCCGGAATTTGGCCCGGTCTTTTTGGACCTCCTGGGGGAGATCGGGAAAGATGGAGACCCTGGTTCCATTATAACTAAAGTCTGGTTTAGCACGAGTCAGCCTTAGGATTTGGTCCCGATCCCTGTAGTGAAGGATTTTCGCTATAAAGGTACGGGGTGGTCCCCCTGGAACAGGGGGTCGGGCAGGAATACGGTGAGCCCTTTCTACAGTGAATTGAGCAGTAAAATTCTCCTGACCAAACTCTTTCTTAAGCCAGCTCTCTAGAAATTTTTCAGGCTCTCGGCCCTCTACTCGTTCTTCCAACCCCACGATGCGAATGTTATTACGCCGCGAACGGCCCTCCAGGTCTGTGACTTTAGCGCGTAGGTCCGCCATTTGGCCCATCATTGCCTTAACCTGGGTCTGTAGAGGGGCCACAATATCATCTGACTCTGAGACTCGCTTTTCCAGTTCCGTCACCCTGTCCCTGGTTTTCTGCGCGTCATCTCTAATCAACATAATGTCCGCCTGGACTTTATTAATCTGCTCTGAGAGTCGCACTTCACAAGTATTAACTGCGTCAAGTACTTGTTGCAGGGTTACTTCAGGGGCCTGAGCCTGACTTGGCGTTTTGGAGGGAGTTGTTTGTGGAGTGGCAGGTTGCGAATTATTTGTGGACCGGGCGAACTTTTCCAGCCGGGCAGCCGCTGTGTTCTGACTGGCTTTCCCCATTTTTCTCGCCTGAGCTGGACTATATAAAAATATAGAGTGAGATTAGGTAACTGTCTCTCCTGTGTCACAAGCTCAGAAAACAAAAAATTTCCTGGGTTCAAACGCTGTTGGTTGGTAGAGCTGACAAGTCAGCTTAGCTTAACTATCTATGTCTCCCTTATTTAGGAGACGACCAAGTCAGTTGTCCTCTAGGGACTAAGTCAATTCGCACCAGGTGTTAGTCACTGCATAAGGGTACTTGCACTGTTACTTTTAAACAACACAGACCCTCCAGGTAATCTGCTGAGGTTTTGAGCTGGACTATATAGGAGTATATAGTGAGATAGGATAACTGTCTCTCCTGGGTGGTAACTGTCTCTCCCGCGTCACAAGCTTGGATAGCAAAAGAAAAAAAACAAGTTACATGGTTCAAATGCTGATAGCTGGTAGGACTGACAAATCCGTTTAGCTTGGTTAACTGTGTCTCCCTTAATTAGGGAACAACCACGTCAGCTGTCTTCTAGGGACTAAATCAATTCACCCCAGGTGATAGTCACTGTATATGGGTACTTGCCCTGTTTTTCAGTCAGCACAGAGCCTCCAACTACTTTGCTGGGGATTCACAGGCCCCTGCCCAAGCACTGCGGGGTAGGGATATATGGATGCAATGTTACCTCCACCCTAAAACGAATTTAGGGAGACCTTGAGTTGTATGCCGCGATTTCTGGTTCCACAGCTTGACCACCGGCGTCCCAGACAGTCTTAGCAGTTCAGGGGCTTTGTACCGCCAGTGTACCTCTCACTCTGGCGCATCCACCGCTGTGCCGGGGCGAGGGAAACTCTCCTTCCTCCGCCTCACAGAAACTTGACGGAGACTGATACTTCCGCAGCGTCGCGGGAAAGTGACGCGGTGGTTTGTCACTGCTGTGTTTCGCTGCCGCGAAGGGACAGGTCTCTCGTCGGGTGCACTGCAGTGTGGCTGGAGCGCCGCTCGTATTACCACTCCTGTGGCCGCGTGAAGAGGGGGAAGCAGGGCGGGTTCAAGTCGCAGAGATCAGGGTCAGTGGATAGCGGTATATGCCGGGGAGGAGTGGGTCTCGTGGAGACACATACTGACGAGCCGGGACTCCCGCTCACGTGACCTCACTCACGTACTGCCGTGATCACGCCCGCTCTCCGCAAAGACTGTTTTCAGCGGAGGAGGCATATGCCCTTCTTGCCTCTGACACTGACACAGCCAGTGAAGTAAGCGATGAATTGGCATTTGTCTTAAGCTCCTCTTCCTCCTCTAGTGATGAGGGACCCCCTCAAAGACGCCCCCGTAGAGCAGCTGAGACCCCCCCAATGATTGATCTCGTATGGACCCCACCACCAGACAATTTTGAGCCCCAGGTTCCTGAGTTTTTGGCCAACCCAGGAATCCAATTTGATAGTACAGGCCTCAAAGAAATTGACTTTTTCAAAGTCTTTTTCTCTGATGATTTTATAAATTTAATGGTGGACCAAAGTAATTTATATGCCCAGCAGTTTATTGCCCAAAACCCCACGTCATCATTTGCTAGGTGGACCCCTGTAGATGCAGTAGAGATGATGACGTTTTGGGGTCTGGTGTTACATATGGGCATAGTTAAAAAGCCAGAAATTAGGCAATATTGGAGTACAGATGTTCTGTACAGCACCCCACTTCATCGTATGGCCATGACCCGGACTCGTTTTGAGACGATCCTTAAATTTTTGCATTACAACGATAATGCACAGTGCCCACCCAGAGATGATCCCACCTTTGACCGGCTATTCAAAGTCAGGCCGGTCATTGATCATTTCAGCGCCAAATTTGCTGAGATGTACATCCCCCAAAAATTCATTTGTGTGGACGAGTCACTTATACATTTTAAAGGAAGGGTTAAATTCCGCCAGTACCTTCCCAATAAGAGGGCAAGGTATGGCATAAAAATGTATAAGCTGTGCGAAAGTACCTCAGGGTACACCCACAGGTTTAGGGTATATGAAGGGAAGGACTCAAGAAATGAACCACCAGAATGCCCCCCCTCCCTCGTAGGTGTTAGTGGAAAGATTGTCTGGGATTTAGTGCACCCCTTCCTGGATAAGGGTTATCACCTCTATGTGGATAACTTTTACACCAGCATCCCCCTGTTTAAGGCCCTTGGTTCAAGAGGTACAGCAGCTTGCGGTACTGTGCGCAAGAACCAAAGAGGCCTCCCAAAAACGCACGTTGCCCAATTACTGAGAAAGGGTGAAAGCAGGGGAATATGCACCGAAAATATGTTGTTGGTCAAATATAAGGACAAGAGGGATGTCCTTATACTGACAACTATACACGGAGACAGTACCACCTCCGTCCCTGTACGAGGTACCAGTACCCACACCTCAAAACCTATTTGTATCCTAGATTACAATAAGTACATGGGCGGAGTGGATCTTTCAGATCAGGTACTGAAGCCGTACAGTGCCCTGCGGAAAACAAAAATATGGTACAAGAAGCTGGCCGTGTATATCATCCAGATGGCACTGTATAACGCTTACGTACTATTCCGTTCTACCAGCCAGACGGGGACATTTATGCACTTTCAAGTGGAAGTCATAAAGGGCCTAATATTTGGGAACCAGCAGGCAGAGGGCCCCAGTACTTCTAGTACTGGCCCCAGTACTTCTAGTACTGGCCCCCGTATTGTATCAGGGCAGCATTTTCCTAACGAAATCCCCTCCACTGGAAAAAAGGGCAGGACACAAAAAAGGTGCAAAGTTTGCTATAAAAAGGGAATACGAAAGCAAACTATTTTCCACTGTGAAACTTGCCCCGACAAACCCGGCCTATGTATGAAGGAGTGTTTTAAAATATACCACACATCTATGGATTATTAGGTTCATCATTTCACCGTGCTTCGGGGGTCTTGCTAATGCGACATAGCACCCACCATTCATTCCACCAGAATCTGTGCTGCAAAATCCAAATATCACTCCTTCCCTTCTGAGTCCTGCCATGCACCCAAATGGTATTTTTTGGTCACATATGAGGCATTGCCGTACTCGGCAGAAATTGGGGCACAGATTTTGGGGTGCTTTGTCTCCTTCATTCCTTGTGAAAATGAAAAATTTTGAGCCAGAACTGCATTTTTGTGTAAAAAAATGTAATTTTTCATTTTCACAGCCCAGTTGTACCACAATTGGTGAAACCCCTGGGGGTTTGAAATGTACACTATACCCCTAGATGAATTCCCTGAGGGGTGTAGTTTGCAAATTGGGGTCACTTGTGGGGGGGTTCCACTGTATTGGTGCTTCGGGGGTCTTGCTAATGCGACATAGCACCCACCATTCATTCCACCAAAATCTGTGCTGCAAAATCCAAATATCACTCCTTCCCTTCTGAGTCCTGCCATTTTTTGGTCACATATGAGGCATTGCCGTACTCGGGAGAAATTGCGGCACAGATTTTGGGGTGCTTTGTCTCCTTCATTCCTTGTGAAAATGAAAAATTTTGAGCCAGAACTGCATTTTTGTGTAAAAAAATGTAATTTTTCATTTTCACAGCCCAGTTGTACCACAATTGGTGAAACCCCTGGGGGTTTGAAATGTACACTATACCCCTAGATGAATTCCCTGAGGGGTGTAGTTTGCAAAATGGGGTCACTTGTGGGGGGGTTCCACTGTATTGGTGCTTCGGGGGTCTTGCTAATGCGACATAGCACCCACCATTCATTCCACCAAAATCTGTGCTGCAAAATCCAAATATCACTCCTTCCCTTCTGAGTCCTGCCATTTTTTGGTCACATATGAGGCATTGCCGTACTCGGGAGAAATTGCGGCACAGATTTTGGGGTGCTTTGTCTCCTTCATTCCTTGTGAAAATGAAAAATTTTGAGCCAGAACTGCATTTTTGTGTAAAAAAATGTAATTTTTCATTTTCACAGCCCAGTTGTACCACAATTGGTGAAACCCCTGGGGGTTTGAAATGTACACTATACCCCTAGATGAATTCCCTGAGGGGTGTAGTTTGCAAAATGGGGTCACTTGTGGGGGGGTTCCACTGTATTGGTGCTTCGGGGGTCTTGCAAATGCGACATAGCACCCACCATTAATTCCACCAAAATCTGTGCTGCAAAATCCAAATATCACTCCTTCCCTTCTGAGTCCTGCCATGCACCCAAATGGTATTTTTTGGTCACATATGAGGCATTGCCGTACTCGGCAGAAATTGGGGCACAGATTTTGGGGTGCTTTGTCTCCTTCATTCCTTGTGAAAATGAAAAATTTTGAGCCAGAACTGCATTTTTGTGTAAAAAATGTAATTTTTCATTTTCACAGCCCAGTTGTACCACAATTGGTGAAACCCCTGGGGGTTTGAAATGTACACTATACCCCTAGATGAATTCCCTGAGGGGTGTAGTTTGCAAATTGGGGTCACTTGTGGGGGGGTTCCACTGTATTGGTGCTTCGGGGGTCTTGCTAATGCGACATAGCACCCACCATTCATTCCACCAAAATCTGTGCTGCAAAATCCAAATATCACTCCTTCCCTTCTGAGTCCTGCCATTTTTTGGTCACATATGAGGCATTGCCGTACTCGGGAGAAATTGCGGCACAGATTTTGGGGTGCTTTGTCTCCTTCATTCCTTGTGAAAATGAAAAATTTTGAGCCAGAACTGCATTTTTGTGTAAAAAAATGTAATTTTTCATTTTCACAGCCCAGTTGTACCACAATTGGTGAAACCCCTGGGGGTTTGAAATGTACACTATACCCCTAGATGAATTCCCTGAGGGGTGTAGTTTGCAAAATGGGGTCACTTGTGGGGGGGTTCCACTGTATTGGTGCTTCGGGGGTCTTGCTAATGCGACATAGCACCCACCATTCATTCCACCAAAATCTGTGCTGCAAAATCCAAATATCACTCCTTCCCTTCTGAGTCCTGCCATTTTTTGGTCACATATGAGGCATTGCCGTACTCGGGAGAAATTGCGGCACAGATTTTGGGGTGCTTTGTCTCCTTCATTCCTTGTGAAAATGAAAAATTTTGAGCCAGAACTGCATTTTTGTGTAAAAAAATGTAATTTTTCATTTTCACAGCCCAGTTGTACCACAATTGGTGAAACCCCTGGGGGTTTGAAATGTACACTATACCCCTAGATGAATTCCCTGAGGGGTGTAGTTTGCAAAATGGGGTCACTTGTGGGGGGGTTCCACTGTATTGGTGCTTCGGGGGTCTTGCAAATGCGACATAGCACCCACCATTAATTCCACCAAAATCTGTGCTGCAAAATCCAAATATCACTCCTTCCCTTCTGAGTCCTGCCATGCACCCAAATGGTATTTTTTGGTCACATATGAGGCATTGCCGTACTCGGCAGAAATTGGGGCACAGATTTTGGGGTGCTTTGTCTCCTTCATTCCTTGTGAAAATGAAAAATTTTGAGCCAGAACTGCATTTTTGTGTAAAAAATGTAATTTTTCATTTTCACAGCCCAGTTGTACCACAATTGGTGAAACCCCTGGGGGTTTGAAATGTACACTATACCCCTAGATGAATTCCCTGAGGGGTGTAGTTTGCAAAATGGGGTCACTTGTGGGGGGGTTCCACTGTATTGGTGCTTCGGGGGTCTTGCTAATGCGACATAGCACCCACCATTCATTCCACCAAAATCTGTACTGCAAAATTCAAATATCACTCCTTCCCTTCTGAGTCCTGCCATGCACCCAAATGGTATTTTTTGGTCACATATGAGGCATTGCCGTACTCGGCAGAAATTGCGGCACAGATTTTGGGGTGCTTTGTCTCCTTCATTCCTTGTGAAAATGAAAAATTTTGAGCCAGAACTGCATTTTTGTGTAAAAAAATGTAATTTTTCATTTTCACAGCCCAGTTGTACCACAATTGGTGAAACCCCTGGGGGTTTGAAATGTACACTATACCCCTAGATGAATTCCCTGAGGGGTGTAGTTTGCAAAATGGGGTCACTTGTGGGGGGGTTCCACTGTATTGGTGCTTCGGGGGTCTTGCTAATGCGACATAGCACCCACCATTCATTCCACCAAAATCTGTACTGCAAAATTCAAATATCACTCCTTCCCTTCTGAGTCCTGCCATGCACCCAAATGGTATTTTTTGGTCACATATGAGGCATTGCCGTACTCGGCAGAAATTGGGGCACAGATTTTGGGGTGCTTTGTCTCCTTTATTCCTTGTGAAAATTAAAAATTTTGAGCCAGAACTGCATTTTTGTGTAAAAAAATTTAATTTTTCATTTTCACAGCCCAGTTGTACCACAATTGGTGAAACCCCTGGGGGTTTGAAATGTACACTATACCCCTAGATGAATTCCCTGAGGGGTGTAGTTTGCAAAATGGGGTCACTTGTGGGGGGGTTCCACTGTATTGGTGCTTCGGGGGTCTTGCTAATGCGACATAGCACCCACCATTCATTCCACCAAAATCTGTGCTGCAAAATCCAAATATCACTCCTTCCCTTCTGAGTCCTGCCATTTTTTGGTCACATATGAGGCATTGCCGTACTCGGGAGAAATTGCGGCACAGATTTTGGGGTGCTTTGTCTCCTTCATTCCTTGTGAAAATGAAAAATTTTGAGCCAGAACTGCATTTTTGTGTAAAAAAATGTAATTTTTCATTTTCACAGCCCAGTTGTACCACAATTGGTGAAACCCCTGGGGGTTTGAAATGTACACTATACCCCTAGATGAATTCCCTGAGGGGTGTAGTTTGCAAAATGGGGTCACTTGTGGGGGGGTTCCACTGTATTGGTGCTTCGGGGGTCTTGCTAATGCGACATAGCACCCACCATTCATTCCACCAAAATCTGTACTGCAAAATTCAAATATCACTCCTTCCCTTCTGAGTCCTGCCATGCACCCAAATGGTATTTTTTGGTCACATATGAGGCATTGCCGTACTCGGCAGAAATTGGGGCACAGATTTTGGGGTGCTTTGTCTCCTTTATTCCTTGTGAAAATGAAAAATTTTGAGCCAGAACTGCATTTTTGTGTAAAAAAATGTAATTTTTCATTTTCACAGCCCAGTTGTACCACAATTGGTGAAACCCCTGGGGGTTTGAAATGTACACTATACCCCTAGATGAATTCCCTGAGGGGTGTAGTTTGCAAAATGGGGTCACTTGTGGGGGGGTTCCACTGTATTGGTGCTTCGGGGGTCTTGCTAATGCGACATAGCACCCACCATTCATTCCACCAAAATCTGTGCTGCAAAATCCAAATATCACTCCTTCCCTTCTGAGTCCTGCCATGCACCCAAATGGTATTTTTTGGTCACATATGAGGCATTGCCGTACTCGGGAGAAATTGCGGCACAGATTTTGGGGTGCTTTGTCTCCTTCATTCCTTGTGAAAATGAAAAATTTTGAGCCAGAACTGCATTTTTGTGTAAAAAAATGTAATTTTTCATTTTCACAGCCCAGTTGTACCACAATTGGTGAAACCCCTGGGGGTTTGAAATGTACACTATACCCCTAGATGAATTCCCTGAGGGGTGCAGTTTGCAAAATGGGGTCACTTGTGGGGGGGGTTCCACTGTATTGGTGCTTCGGGGGTCTTGCTAATGCGACATAGCACCCACCATTCATTCCACCAAAATCTGTGCTGCAAAATCCAAATATCACTCCTTCCCTTCTGAGTCCTGCCATTTTTTGGTCACATATGAGGCATTGCCGTACTCGGGAGAAATTGCGGCACAGATTTTGGGGTGCTTTGTCTCCTTCATTCCTTGTGAAAATGAAAAATTTTGAGCCAGAACTGCATTTTTGTGTAAAAAAAATGTAATTTTTCATTTTCACAGCCCAGTTGTACCACAATTGGTGAAACCCCTGGGGGTTTGAAATGTACACTATACCCCTAGATGAATTCCCTGAGGGGTGTAGTTTGCAAAATGGGGTCACTTGTGGGGGGGTTCCACTGTATTGGTGCTTCGGGGGTCTTGCTAATGCGACATAGCACCCACCATTCATTCCACCAAAATCTGTGCTGCAAAATCCAAATATCACTCCTTCCCTTCTGAGTCCTGCCATTTTTTGGTCACATATGAGGCATTGCCGTACTCGGGAGAAATTGCGGCACAGATTTTGGGGTGCTTTGTCTCCTTCATTCCTTGTGAAAATGAAAAATTTTGAGCCAGAACTGCATTTTTGTGTAAAAAAATGTAATTTTTCATTTTCACAGCCCAGTTGTACCACAATTGGTGAAACCCCTGGGGGTTTGAAATGTACACTATACCCCTAGATGAATTCCCTGAGGGGTGTAGTTTGCAAAATGGGGTCACTTGTGGGGGGTTCCACTGTATTGGTGCTTCGGGGGTCTTGCTAATGCGACATAGCACCCACCATTCATTCCACCAAAATCTGTGCTGCAAAATCCAAATATCACTCCTTCCCTTCTGAGTCCTGCCATGCACCCAAATGGTATTTTTTGGTCACATATGAGGCATTGCCGTACTCGGCAGAAATTGGGGCACAGATTTTGGGGTGCTTTGTCTCCTTCATTCCTTGTGAAAATGAAAAATTTTGAGCCAGAACTGCATTTTTGTGTAAAAAATGTAATTTTTCATTTTCACAGCCCAGTTGTACCACAATTGGTGAAACCCCTGGGGGTTTGAAATGTACACTATACCCCTAGATGAATTCCCTGAGGGGTGTAGTTTGCAAAATGGGGTCACTTGTGGGGGGGGTTCCACTGTATTGGTGCTTCGGGGGTCTTGCTAATGCGACATAGCACCCACCATTCATTCCACCAAAATCTGTACTGCAAAATTCAAATATCACTCCTTCCCTTCTGAGTCCTGCCATGCACCCAAATGGTATTTTTTGGTCACATATGAGGCATTGCCGTACTCGGCAGAAATTGGGGCACAGATTTTGGGGTGCTTTGTCTCCTTTATTCCTTGTGAAAATGAAAAATTTTGAGCCAGAACTGCATTTTTGTGTAAAAAAATGTAATTTTTAATTTTCACAGCCCAGTTGTACCACAATTGGTGAAACCCCTGGGGGTTTGAAATGTACACTATACCCCTAGATGAATTCCCTGAGGGGTGTAGTTTGCAAAATGGGGTCACTTGTGGGGGGGTTCCACTGTATTGGTGCTTCGGGGGTCTTGCTAATGCGACATAGCACCCACCATTCATTCCACCAAAATCTGTGCTGCAAAATCCAAATATCACTCCTTCCCTTCTGAGTCCTGCCATTTTTTGGTCACATATGAGGCATTGCCGTACTCGGGAGAAATTGCGGCACAGATTTTGGGGTGCTTTGTCTCCTTCATTCCTTGTGAAAATGAAAAATTTTGAGCCAGAACTGCATTTTTGTGTAAAAAAATGTAATTTTTCATTTTCACAGCCCAGTTGTACCACAATTGGTGAAACCCCTGGGGGTTTGAAATGTACACTATACCCCTAGATGAATTCCCTGAGGGGTGTAGTTTGCAAAATGGGGTCACTTGTGGGGGGGTTCCACTGTATTGGTGCTTCGGGGGTCTTGCTAATGCGACATAGCACCCACCATTCATTCCACCAAAATCTGTGCTGCAAAATCCAAATATCACTCCTTCCCTTCTGAGTCCTGCCATTTTTTGGTCACATATGAGGCATTGCCGTACTCGGCAGAAATTGGGGCACAGATTTTGGGGTGCTTTGTCTCCTTCATTCCTTGTGAAAATGAAAAATTTTGAGCCAGAACTGCATTTTTGTGTAAAAAAATGTAATTTTTCATTTTCACAGCCCAGTTGTACCACAATTGGTGAAACCCCTGGGGGTTTGAAATGTACACTATACCCCTAGATGAATTCCCTGAGGGGTGTAGTTTGCAAAATGGGGTCACTTGTGGGGGGTTCCACTGTATTGGTGCTTCGGGGGTCTTGCTAATGCGACATAGCACCCACCATTCATTCCACCAAAATCTGTGCTGCAAAATCCAAATATCACTCCTTCCCTTCTGAGTCCTGCCATGCACCCAAATGGTATTTTTTGGTCACATATGAGGCATTGCCGTACTCGGCAGAAATTGGGGCACAGATTTTGGGGTGCTTTGTCTCCTTCATTCCTTGTGAAAATGAAAAATTTTGAGCCAGAACTGCATTTTTGTGTAAAAAATGTAATTTTTCATTTTCACAGCCCAGTTGTACCACAATTGGTGAAACCCCTGGGGGTTTGAAATGTACACTATACCCCTAGATGAATTCCCTGAGGGGTGTAGTTTGCAAAATGGGGTCACTTGTGGGGGGGTTCCACTGTATTGGTGCTTCGGGGGTCTTGCTAATGCGACATAGCACCCACCATTCATTCCACCAAAATCTGTACTGCAAAATTCAAATATCACTCCTTCCCTTCTGAGTCCTGCCATGCACCCAAATGGTATTTTTTGGTCACATATGAGGCATTGCCGTACTCGGCAGAAATTGGGGCACAGATTTTGGGGTGCATTGTCTCCTTTATTCCTTGTGAAAATGAAAAATTTTGAGCCAGAACTGCATTTTTGTGTAAAAAAATTTAATTTTTCATTTTCACAGCCCAGTTGTACCACAATTGGTGAAACCCCTGGGGGTTTGAAATGTACACTATACCCCTAGATGAATTCCCTGAGGGGTGTAGTTTGCAAAATGGGGTCACTTGTGGGGGGGTTCCACTGTATTGGTGCTTCGGGGGTCTTGCTAATGCGACATAGCACCCACCATTCATTCCACCAAAATCTGTGCTGCAAAATCCAAATATCACTCCTTCCCTTCTGAGTCCTGCCATGCACCCAAATGGTATTTTTTGGTCACATATGAGGCATTGCCGTACTCGGCAGAAATTGGGGCACAGATTTTGGGGTGCTTTGTCTCCTTTATTCCTTGTGAAAATGAAAAATTTTGAGCCAGAACTGCATTTTTGTGTAAAAAAATGTAATTTTTCATTTTCACAGCCCAGTTGTACCACAATTGGTGAAACCCCTGGGGGTTTGAAATGTACACTATACCCCTAGATGAATTCCCTGAGGGGTGTAGTTTGCAAAATGGGGTCACTTGTGGGGGGGTTCCACTGTATTGGTGCTTCGGGGGTCTTGCTAATGCGACATAGCACCCACCATTCATTCCACCAAAATCTGTGCTGCAAAATCCAAATATCACTCCTTCCCTTCTGAGTCCTGCCATGCACCCAAATGGTATTTTTTGGTCACATATGAGGCATTGCCGTACTCGGGAGAAATTGCGGCACAGATTTTGGGGTGCTTTGTCTCCTTCATTCCTTGTGAAAATGAAAAATTTTGAGCCAGAACTGCATTTTTGTGTAAAAAAATGTAATTTTTCATTTTCACAGCCCAGTTGTACCACAATTGGTGAAACCCCTGGGGGTTTGAAATGTACACTATACCCCTAGATGAATTCCCTGAGGGGTGCAGTTTGCAAAATGGGGTCACTTGTGGGGGGGGTTCCACTGTATTTGTGCTTCGGGGGTCTTGCTAATGCGACATAGCACCCACCATTCATTCCACCAAAATCTGTGCTGCAAAATCCAAATATCACTCCTTCCCTTCTGAGTCCTGCCATTTTTTGGTCACATATGAGGCATTGCCGTACTCGGGAGAAATTGCGGCACAGATTTTGGGGTGCTTTGTCTCCTTCATTCCTTGTGAAAATGAAAAATTTTGAGCCAGAACTGCATTTTTGTGTAAAAAAATGTAATTTTTCATTTTCACAGCCCAGTTGTACCACAATTGGTGAAACCCCTGGGGGTTTGAAATGTACACTATACCCCTAGATGAATTCCCTGAGGGGTGTAGTTTGCAAAATGGGGTCACTTGTGGGGGGGTTCCACTGTATTGGTGCTTCGGGGGTCTTGCTAATGCGACATAGCACCCACCATTCATTCCACCAAAATCTGTGCTGCAAAATCCAAATATCACTCCTTCCCTTCTGAGTCCTGCCATTTTTTGGTCACATATGAGGCATTGCCGTACTCGGGAGAAATTGCGGCACAGATTTTGGGGTGCTTTGTCTCCTTCATTCCTTGTGAAAATGAAAAATTTTGAGCCAGAACTGCATTTTTGTGTAAAAAAATGTAATTTTTCATTTTCACAGCCCAGTTGTACCACAATTGGTGAAACCCCTGGGGGTTTGAAATGTACACTATACCCCTAGATGAATTCCCTGAGGGGTGTAGTTTGCAAAATGGGGTCACTTGTGGGGGGTTCCACTGTATTGGTGCTTCGGGGGTCTTGCTAATGCGACATAGCACCCACCATTCATTCCACCAAAATCTGTGCTGCAAAATCCAAATATCACTCCTTCCCTTCTGAGTCCTGCCATGCACCCAAATGGTATTTTTTGGTCACATATGAGGCATTGCCGTACTCGGCAGAAATTGGGGCACAGATTTTGGGGTGCTTTGTCTCCTTCATTCCTTGTGAAAATGAAAAATTTTGAGCCAGAACTGCATTTTTGTGTAAAAAATGTAATTTTTCATTTTCACAGCCCAGTTGTACCACAATTGGTGAAACCCCTGGGGGTTTGAAATGTACACTATACCCCTAGATGAATTCCCTGAGGGGTGTAGTTTGCAAAATGGGGTCACTTGTGGGGGGGTTCCACTGTATTGGTGCTTCGGGGGTCTTGCTAATGCGACATAGCACCCACCATTCATTCCACCAAAATCTGTACTGCAAAATTCAAATATCACTCCTTCCCTTCTGAGTCCTGCCATGCACCCAAATGGTATTTTTTGGTCACATATGAGGCATTGCCGTACTCGGCAGAAATTGGGGCACAGATTTTGGGGTGCTTTGTCTCCTTTATTCCTTGTGAAAATGAAAAATTTTGAGCCAGAACTGCATTTTTGTGTAAAAAAATTTAATTTTTCATTTTCACAGCCCAGTTGTACCACAATTGGTGAAACCCCTGGGGGTTTGAAATGTACACTATACCCCTAGATGAATTCCCTGAGGGGTGTAGTTTGCAAAATGGGGTCACTTGTGGGGGGGTTCCACTGTATTGGTGCTTCGGGGGTCTTGCTAATGCGACATAGCACCCACCATTCATTCCACCAAAATCTGTGCTGCAAAATCCAAATATCACTCCTTCCCTTCTGAGTCCTGCCATTTTTTGGTCACATATGAGGCATTGCCGTACTCGGGAGAAATTGCGGCACAGATTTTGGGGTGCTTTGTCTCCTTCATTCCTTGTGAAAATGAAAAATTTTGAGCCAGAACTGCATTTTTGTGTAAAAAAATGTAATTTTTCATTTTCACAGCCCAGTTGTACCACAATTGGTGAAACCCCTGGGGGTTTGAAATGTACACTATACCCCTAGATGAATTCCCTGAGGGGTGTAGTTTGCAAAATGGGGTCACTTGTGGGGGGGTTCCACTGTATTGGTGCTTCGGGGGTCTTGCTAATGCGACATAGCACCCACCATTCATTCCACCAAAATCTGTGCTGCAAAATCCAAATATCACTCCTTCCCTTCTGAGTCCTGCCATTTTTTGGTCACATATGAGGCATTGCCGTACTCGGCAGAAATTGGGGCACAGATTTTGGGGTGCATTGTCTCCTTTATTCCTTGTGAAAATGAAAAATTTTGAGCCAGAACTGCATTTTTGTGTAAAAAAATTTAATTTTTCATTTTCACAGCCCAGTTGTACCACAATTGGTGAAACCCCTGGGGGTTTGAAATGTACACTATACCCCTAGATGAATTCCCTGAGGGGTGTAGTTTGCAAAATGGGGTCACTTGTGGGGGGGTTCCACTGTATTGGTGCTTCGGGGGTCTTGCTAATGCGACATAGCACCCACCATTCATTCCACCAAAATCTGTGCTGCAAAATCCAAATATCACTCCTTCCCTTCTGAGTCCTGCCATGCACCCAAATGGTATTTTTTGGTCACATATGAGGCATTGCCGTACTCGGGAGAAATTGCGGCACAGATTTTGGGGTGCTTTGTCTCCTTCATTCCTTGTGAAAATGAAAAATTTTGAGCCAGAACTGCATTTTTGTGTAAAAAAATGTAATTTTTCATTTTCACAGCCCAGTTGTACCACAATTGGTGAAACCCCTGGGGGTTTGAAATGTACACTATACCCCTAGATGAATTCCCTGAGGGGTGCAGTTTGCAAAATAGGGTCACTTGTCGGGGGGTTCCACTGTATTGGTGCTTCGGGGGTCTTGCTAATGCGACATAGCACCCACCATTCATTCCACCAAAATCTGTGCTGCAAAATCCAAATATCACTCCTTCCCTTCTGAGTCCTGCCATGCACCCAAATGGTATTTTGTGGTCACATATGAGGCATTGCCGTACTCGGCAGAAATTGGGGCACAGATTTTGGGGGGCTTTGTCTCCTTCATTCCTTGTGAAAATGAAAAATTTTGAGCCAGAACTGCATTTTTGTGTAAAAAATGTAATTTTTCATTTTCACAGCCCAGTTGTACCACAATTGGTGAAACCCCTGGGGGTTTGAAATGTACACTATACCCCTAGATGAATTCCCTGAGGGGTGTAGTTTGCAAAATGGGGTCACTTGTGGGGGGGTTCCACTGTATTGGTGCTTCGGGGGTCTTGCTAATGCGACATAGCACCCACCATTCATTCCACCAAAATCTGTGCTGCAAAATCCAAATATCACTCCTTCCCTTCTGAGTCCTGCCATGCACCCAAATGGTATTTTTTGGTCACATATGAGGCATTGCCGTACTCGGGAGAAATTGCGGCACAGATTTTGGGGTGCTTTGTCTCCTTCATTCCTTGTGAAAATGAAAAAGTTTGAGCCAGAACTGCATTTTTGTGTAAAAAAATTTAATTTTTCATTTTCACAGCCCAGTTGTACCAAAATTGGTGAAGCCCCTGGGGGTTTGAAATGTACACTATACCCCTAGATGAATTCCCTGAGGGGTGTAGTTTGCAAAATGGGGTCACTTGTGGGTGAGGTTCCTGACTTTTAGCATCTTATGGTGCCTAGAAACCTACATGGTGCCTAAAAAATAATCTCATAAAAAGGAGGCTCCAAAATCAAGTAGGTGCTCCTTCTATTATGAAGCCTGTGGTTTGGTCAACGTGCACACTAGGGCCACATATAGGATATTTATGAAAACAAAAGAATTGGGGGAATCCATTTTTAGTCACATTTCTCTAGTAAAATCTACTGTGTTCCTTAGAAAAATGTATTAAAATTGAAAATCTGCAAAAAAAATGAAATTTTGAAATTTCACCTACACTTTGTTTTAATTCCTGTGAAACACCTAAAGGGTTAACAAACTTCGAAAATGCTGTTTTGAATACTGTGAGGGGTGCAGTTTTTGAAATGGCATCATTTATGGGGGTGTCTCACATACAAGTCCCTCAAAGTCACATCAGAACTGAACTGGTCCCTAAAAAAATCAGTGTTTGAAATTTTCTTGAAAATTTGAGAATTTGCTATTCATATTTTAACCCTCCTAGTGTCCAAAAAAATTAAAAGGAGGTTGAAATAATGATGGCAACATAAAGTAGACATATGGTCTTTGTTAGTTATTAACTATTTTGAGTGGTATGATTATTTGTCTCACAAGCAGAAAATTTAACATTTTGAAAATTGCTAAATTTTCAATTTTTTCACGACATTTTGGTATTTTTCACAAAAAAACACAGACTGTATCGACCAAAATTTACCATTAACTTGAAGTACAATGTGTCACGAGAAAACAATCTCAAAATCACTGGGATAAGTAAAAGCAAAAAAAAGTTATCCCCACATAAAGTGATATATGTCAGATGTGAAAAAAAGGGCTCTGTCAGGAAGGCAAAAACTGGCTGCGTCGGGAAGGGGTTAAAGTACAAATACTCGCATAAAAAAGTATAATACTGGACTTTGCTCAGCAATTTACAATAGTCACAACATTTTGAAAGGTTATTTGACTTTGGTATATTCCACTTTCTAAGCCCTCAAATAGGTGGACACTGGAAGGCAGGAGTATAGTGAGTGAAGGTGCTTGAAATTCTAAATGCCTGTCCATGCTTCACCCCTTATACCCCAAGCTTACAGGAAGCATCCTGGGTAAGAATGGATTCTAATGTACGACGGTGGATCAATAAGTTACCTGTGTTTGAAGACAGGTGGCATTGCTGAGGAAAGTTGGTATTACCGTCGGGCACTACCATCTTTCAAACAACTCCATACCAAATTTCAGAATGATTAGTAGGCTTGTTTTTTTCCCCACTAGGACAATGCACCAACTCCCTCATCAGGAATTGTTGCGGCCAAATTGCATAAATTACACAATGAATGGTTGCCGCATCGACCGTACTCGCCCTACTTGGCTTTCTGCAACTTCTTTCTGTTCCCTAACCTGAAAATGTGGCGCGCGGAAAAAAAAACAATTCATAGCACAATTCATGCAATTTGGCCGCAACAATTCCGGATGAGGGAGCTTGGTGCATGTCGTGGTGGGGAAAAAAAATAACCTATGAATCAATCTGAAACTTTGTTTTTCGTTGTTTGAAAGATGGTAGTGCCTGACCGTAATACCATCTTTCCTTAGCAATGCCACCTGTCTTCAAACACAGGTAATTTATTGATCCACCCTCGTTTAAGTTGACTCCTTCTGAATGACAGGTACACAAGATCGACTAGATCAAAAGGTTGAAATGACAGCGGGTGACACCAGCTGCATTAAAACTTCCAGAATTATTCTCCTTTTAGCTATTTCATAGAGGTTAACAGAGTTTTGGAGCCGGGTGCTCTGTCTAACAAAGCTCTCTTTTCAAGAAGGTAGGTTCCTGGTTTTAAAGTCAGAATATAATGTTTTTTTTTCCCTTTATTGGAATGTTGTAGGTGTACATAACCGATAGGTTTCTTTGATTCATGGAATATAATTCGGGTATTGTGGATTTATAGCCCACAACCATCCATGGCTAGACTGATTACAACCATCAGGATGGGTAACCTGTCCTACTCCTCTCAAGCACGTTCTACTAGTTCAACAAATAGCTGCTGGGCGGCGAAACAGCTGCAGCTGAGATGCTGTGTGAGGCAGCCACCCGCATGTTAGTTTATACAGTTACAAAATGAAACAATAAAACAAAACAAACAACCTAATATTGACCAAATAATGGAGGTATATGGTGCACACAATTGTTTACAAATCTAAACTGCGATTACATCTCCTGCTTCCACTATATTCCAAAACCTTCTAAGCATTCCTCAGTGGTCATAAAGAAGTTATCTTACGTACAAAAATCCTCATCAAGAAATTGTCATTAGCAGTACATAATACACATTTACAATGGAGGTATTTATGCTGTAGCAGCAAATCTCACTACACAACTGCCCAAGAGCTATGGAACATACAAAAAGGCACTACCAAGCAACATGTGTAATAATAACATGAAGATTTAATGTTTGGACAGTGTACTCTAAATGACAATAATACTGAATCACACTAGAGCAATATCAGATGCAGGGAGAGCGGAGGAAAGCACCTTGTCCCAAACATAGGGAGCCAAGTGGTACACTTAATTGGGGTCCATGTTATCAAATCTACATATTGACACCAAAACACAAGCTGTGTGGAAGTTTTGTGTATGTTGATACACACAGAGACTGAACATTTATATAAAATACTGTGCAGGCATGTCCAAACTGTGGCCCTGTGCAACTACACATCCCAGCATGCTTTGCCATAGTTTTAGCATTCCCTAATAGCAAATCTGTGGCAAGGCATGATGGGCCTTGTAGTTTCACAACAGCTGGAGGGCCTTAGTTTGGACTGTAGAGGCTATAATGTTCTTGATATATTTGATTGGCTCTGGGCAGCCATAAGAAAGACCAAGTAAGGACATAAGTAGTTAATACTTATACATACATTAGCCTAGTTCTGGAACCAGCTATGTGAATCCATATGCTTGTCATATATAGAACTACGAATGTGTAGTTATATAAACTGCTGACTATCCTAAGCCTTACAGGAGGAGCCTCATTTCCTAGCTGTAATCTAATACATATCACACAAGACATAATACAGTCATGCAGATAAGGGCACAGCCGTTGAACACATGTTCTGTTGAAACTAGTTTTTTCCAAGGCTAAAAAAAAAAACATAACAAAACTGCTTTGACCTATACAACAATTTTTTTTCCCATAAGGCAACAGATCTGATCTCTTACCAAGAACACAGCTCCCTTATAATGTATCCGTTCTACCATGTAAGAATCATGGGCACTTGTGTAGTGTAACTGCAGCAGCTGGCCGCCCACCCGCTCCTTCACGCTCCTTCATGCCCCCTCACGCTCGTAACACTTTACAAAACCAACTCCACTCCGACGTGGATAGTTCATACTGTCCAATATCCACGTTAGTCTGGAGTTGATTTTATAAAGTGTGGCGAGCTCAGCAAGCCACGACCCCGAAGTGTGGGGGAGCGCAGCGATCCCCGCGAGGGGACATGGACACGGAAGGAGCGGGTGGCCAGCTGCTGCCGTGAAACTACACAAATACCTAATCGGGTCTTCTCTAAAGGGATCCATTGCTGCACCAGAGCCCTGCCAGTTGCTACATGCAGCCATACTGTATAACAAAGGGCTTAGGCCATTATGAAATATAGACCCAGCAAATTAATTTTACCTCACCTGCTGAGTTTTTTGCCAAATCAGACAGCTGGGGTTACCTTGGGGGGAAATATTTGCAAGGTGGAAGTACAGGTTAGAACAGATTGAGTAATGTGATCATACAAACAAGGAGAGAATTGTTCAGTTACAAGCCTGTACACAAAGGCATCTTACAGTAGGATCAGTATAAGGATAGAGCCTTAAAAACTCCATCGAGAAGCATTGAGTGGAGTATAAGGCATAGGGCCAGATGTATCAAGCTTCACACAGTGATAAAATGGAGAGTGATAAACAGCCAGCCAATCAGCTCCTACCTGTCATGCTACAGGCTGAGCTTGAAAAATGACACGTTGGAGCTGATTTGCTGGTTGTTTATCACTCTCCATTTTATCACTTTGTGAAGCTTGATACATATGGCCCTAAGACCTTTATCTGGCGACCACAGATGGAAATGTGACTTTATGTCAGTGCCCCACGTGCTTTCATGGTTGTGCAAGTCTATAGCTGCTTATAATTTTGTTACAGGATTAATATAGGCATATATATTTATTATAAATCAAAAGTTAAAAATAAAGGGTGATGTAATAACGTGGGAGAATCAGAAAGTGAGATTTTCTGAGAGAATTCTTCCATTTTTATAAAACGGCAATCGTTTACATGACAAAATCAACATGGCTTTGCAGTTGACAAACATGGCTTTGCAGGAGACAACTTTCTCGGCTCCCGATTGGCTGCTAGGCGGCCAATAGAATCATTCAGTGGAGAGGCGCGGAAGATGAAAGATCTCTGCGTCTCTCATCAGTTCGATGCGGGGAGCTGCCGGAATCGCCGGCATGTGACAGAAGACCAGGACTACGGCGGATCAAGACGACAGATCTTCGCCGGAGGACCTGGGTGAGTTGGATTTCCTTCCACAGGTCCCCCATGGATTTCTTCGGATCCGGAACGGACGCCATCACAGACGCCGACAGCATGGAGCCGAACGCCGACATGGACCAGGAGCAGGAGACCAGACCAAGACCCAGGGACCTACCTACGGGCAGGGCCGGTGCTAGGGTGTTTGGCGCCTACCTGCAAAATCTAAATTTGCGCCCTCCCATATCTTATAACAGAGCGCACGCTAGAGGCATGCACCACAAAAAAAGGAATTTTGTTCTCACAAGGAATGTGTTCTCAAATAACACCACACAGTAGCACAGTCTTATTCACATTACACCGCATGTAGTGCCACTGATTCAAATTATACCACACATCAGTTTCCCATTACGAAACACAATAGAGTCCATTATTTGTTACGTCAGGCATTTGTACCCTTTATACACATTATGCCACACAGTAGTGCCCCTTATATAAAATGCTAATAGTAGTAGTGCCTTTTACACATAATGCCCACAGTAATATGTCTTACACATAATGTCGACAGTACTACATCTTACACATAATGCCGACAGTACTACATCTTACACATAATGCCGACAGTAATGCCACTTATACATAATTTCCAGAGTAATGCATACACATAATGCCAACAATAGTGTGATTACAAATAATACCCACAGAAGAGCTGCATACACATAATGCCAACAATAGCGATGCTTATGCATAGTGTCCACAGTAGCACAGCTTTCACATAATGCCCAGAGTAACATCCTTTACGCATAATGACCAGACTAGCATTGTTTATGTAAAATGCTTACAGCAGTGGCACTTACGCGTAATGCCCAGAGTAGCGACAATTATGCATAATGCCCAGAGAAGCCCTGCATATATATAATGGCTAGGGTAGAGCTGCTTATGCATAATGCCCAGAGTAGCACCCCTTAGCCATAATATCAACCATTGTATTGTTTGCTTAATGCCCAGAGTTGTGCCACCACAATGCCACCTTCCATATCTATAATATGCAAGTGTTTCTTTATACACTTAATTTTGAGAGTGCCACTGCCAAGTCTGTGTTAACTCATGTGCCTCTCACCTCATGTAATGGGAAGGCCACAGTGTCTAGTATAGTGGCCCACCATTCTGGCCGTGGGTAATTAGTTACCCCTTTATTTACAGTGGCACAAACCTTTGCTATACACACTGTCACACAACAGTGTCATTACGTCACCTGCGGTCAGAGCCGGCCCTAACCAATTTGATGCCCTAGGCAACATTTCAGCTGGAGCCCCCAAACACTGCCACTAGTTCTGCCTCTGTCCCAGCACCTATCAGCGAGCAAACATAGTATCCCTCACCCAGAGCAATCCAAATCCACAGAGACACAAGTACACATTTTGGTGCCCTGTGCCATCAGTGACCGTATGATCCTTATTACCACAGTGAAGCAGGAAGCTACACCTTCAAGATGTATTAAATCATGTCTGATGAAGAAGGCATAGGTGGACAGATTGGTTTCTGGGAGTCTGGACGTGCAGACAGGGTATTGGCAGACAAAGCACCATATGGGGGTTATAGACAGACATTAGTAGCATTGATGGAAAGGTGGAAAGACTGCACAATATGGGGGCATAGATGGACAGGCAGACAGACGGATGGATGGATGGGACAGGGCATAGAAGGGTGGATTGGAGGGCATAGATGGAATACAGTACGTGGGGCATGGGCAGACAGGCAAAGCATCAAATGGGGGCATAGATGGACAGACAGACAAATGGGAGGGTGCACAGATGAACAGAAGGGAGGGGGCATAGACTGACAGATGGGAGGGGTAGGAGATATAGACTGACAGAAAAAAAAGACAGATCATTATATGGGGATGTAGAAGGGGGTATAGAGAGATGGACGAGAGGGGGCACAGATGGACAGGCATGGCCCGGACCCTCTAACTAGGAGTGTGCAGCTGCTTTGGGGCCCAACAGATTAGGGGGAGGTCCCAAAAGCAATCTCACTAAACCCTCTAAAAATATATATTTTTATTTTTTTATGACTGCTTTGGCAGAGTTTGGGGCCTAGTAGGAGTCAGTAACAGTGATGGTGAATTAAGCTGGTCACAGGGAGGGGGAAGGTGGACACAGAAAGACCTGATGGTGGCACAAGGAGAGCGAAGGGTGCTCACAACGAGGGGTAGGGTATCTGTCAGGTGGGGGAAAGGTTTCACATCACTGAGAATAATCCACCCCCCAGACACACCCTTGTGTCCCATCAGGGACTGCAGCATCAACCCATGCACTACTGACCACTGTGCATGTCGCAGCTCCGGCGGTAGGGGAGAGCTGAGATCACCTGGAAGCTCCAAGCAGCAGCATCGCTAGCTTCTCTTCAAGCTGCAGTCCAACTCCGGCCACTTGCTATCAGGGGTGGCGCTGCTGCAGCTGCTCCTTCCTTGCTGACGTCAGAGAGAAGTTCCGTGAACCTGGAGTGCTGCAACCGGCTCAGGTTTTTTAATGCGCTTGTCAGGCAGCTGCAGTGGTCAGCTGGCCTGATGTGGGTTGGTAGGGGTTTGGAAAAATATGTAATATTACCACCTCCGCATGCCGGATTTACTGCAATTCCACCCAGACCAGGCGGGGCAGCGTCACTCACCAGGACTGGGTGGGGAGCTTCCATCCCGCTGCTGTGTGGGGAGCTTTCATCCAGGCTGCTTGTGTGGTGGCCTTAGCCTACTGTCGGCGCCGCTGCCTGTCATATACTTTGACAGACGCAGGCTCCGGCAGCCGGCAGCCCGGACCTACACTGCAGTAATGAACGAGGGGAAGAAGCGCCTCTAAGGGCCGGCGCCTACCTGCTTTGCAGGCTGTGCTGAGCGGGTAGCGCCGGCCCTGCCTACGGGCTCAAGGTAGGTAAGTATCAGTATGTATGGGCTTTGGATGTATTAAAGTTTTTTTTTATTGTGTGTCAGTGTGTGTTTATTTGACTATTTTTATTACTGTGGAACTACAAGTGTCAGCGGGCCCTTTAATGCCCCGCATGCTGGGACTTGTGGTTCTCCAAGTCCCAGCTTGCGGTGGAGGCTTGCTGGGACTCATAGTTCCACAGTAAAAGACAATAGTTTTTATTCTATTTTTTTTTTACACTGAAATCAGCCCGGTGACCACGCACAGGGTCACCGGGGAATGCACCAGGATTCAGCCTGGTCAGGTAAGTTCTGGAGGGGGGGGGACCCCTTTATTGGGGGGGTCCCCACTCCCCCAGGGCCCCCACTCCCCCAGGGCCCCTGGCCAGGCTGACTGGTCAGTAGGGTGATGTTTTGGCCGCGTGACCTTATATAATAAGTGTCCCCCGGCTGTGACATTACCCTTCTGGCTGGTTTGGCCTGGGGCTGGTTCTTAAAATACAGGGGACCCCTAGTCATTTTGTCCCCCGTGTTTTGGGAACCAGCCCCGGACCTGGGGGCTGGTTTTAAAAACTCGGGGAACCCCTATTTGTCGGGTTTCCTGATTTTTTATTACCGGCCCGGCTCTGTCAGCCTGGTGCTGGTTATGGCTGTGGAGGGGACCCCACGCCGTTTTTTTATTTATTTATTTTTCTATTTTTTTTTACACTCTGCAGCCTTCATGGATCTGACTGATCCGTGCAGACTGCCTGTAGGAATTCGTATTAGCGGCCGTATATATGGCCGTTAATACGACATTGGAGGGTTACAAAAGCAGTCGAATTTGACTGCTTTGTAAATTCCCCTCCAGAACGACATATGCAGTCGTAGTCATTCGTATCAAGAATACAAATACAATTTTTTGTATTCGTATTCTTAGTAAAAGTCCCCCTAAATGTTTTACCAAATACAGATAAAAATAACACAAACTTCATGACTATCCCAAAAACAAGCTGAACTGCAAGCACTCATGCAACGCAATAAAGCCCACTCTCTACTAGCCCATAGTCTCTGGTCTAAGCAAGAATCTCAAACTATTGCCTCAATTAAGGATTCATCGGGAAATATGATGTATAAACCTAGAGAGATCAATGAGGTCTTTGCTTGTTACTACAAAGCATTATATAATTTGGATGCCCTATCTGATGTTTCCTCTCACGTCCAAGCAACACAACAATATTTAGACTCATGCAGCCTCCCTACTATCACAGAGGAGGAATTTACTGTTGCCCTTAAATCACAGAAACCTTCAAAGGTTCCTGGTCCTGATGGCTTCACGATGGCTTATTAGAAAACATTTGCATGGCAATTTTTCCCCCACTGATCCGACTGTCTAATGCTGTTCTACAGTTTCACCCTGATTCTGCTACCTCCAGAATAATTGTCATCCCCAAACCGGGTAAGGACCCCATCAATTGCGCGAGCTACTGTACCATTTGCCTGATCAATATGGATCTTAAATTATTTGCCAAGATCCTAGCCACTAGACTGAAAGGGTGTCATGAACCCCGGTTCTCGCACTGCTCGCATGCGCCCCTTACCGGCACGCTGGGGTAGTGTCCTCCGTAGGTCGGCTGCCGGCACAGTCGGCAATCCCTGGCGTGATGTCTTTTGCTTCCAAGTTGCCCCTGCGTCACTGTGAGCTCCAGGTGTATTCCCTGATCAAACTGCGGGTCACATGATCCAGGTAAGCTCCAACTCACTTCCTGGTCTGTGTGCTGCTGCTGCGGCTAATCCCATCACCTGCGTCTGATTCCCTAATCACCTGGAGGAATAAAAGCCCAGCTCACAGTCTCCTCCTTGTCTTGAACAACTCGTCAGTTTACCTGTGAGTTCTCCAGCGTTAAGCTCCTGTCAAGACTCCCCACGTGCTCCAGAGGTCCGGTTTCCTGAGTCCGCTGTCACCTGTGTTACTCTCAGCGTCCTGGTCATTCCACTCCTGCCAGAAGTCTCCACGTGTTTCCATCTGCCGTGTGATCCTGTCTTCTCGTGCAGCCCAGGTTACTTACTCAGTGTCCGGTTATCCGTGGGTTTCCTGCCCGTCTCCCCTCGGCTCTCAGGCCGCTCCAGCGATCCCCAGTGATCTCAAGTACCGGCTCTCAGGCCGCTCCAGCGATCCCCAGTGATCTCAAGTACCGGCTCCCTAGCCGCTCCAGCGATCCCCAGTGATCTCAAGTACCGGCTCCCTAGCCGCTCCAGCGATCCCCAGTGATCTCAAGTACCGGCTCCCTAGCCGCCCCAGCGATCCCCAGTGATCTCAAGTACCGGCTCCCAAGCCGCCCCAGTGATCCCCAGTGATCTCAAGTATCGGCTCCCTAGCCGCCCCAGTGTTTCCAGTGTCTCCAGCGCCCCCCTGTGCTACCCTCGTGTCATCCTCGGCTTCCAGGCCGCATCTCTCACTTCTCAAGTACCCTCTGTGTTGCTGTATAGCATTCAGTGCCATCGACCACCATCGATGGTTTAAGTACCCCGTTAAAGACTCTTGTTGTCCCAACTCTGCCAAAGCCACAGGGGAACCTGGGCAGAGGGCCGCGACCTGGTCGGCAGTTGCAGCGAAGTCCATATCCCCTTGCAGGGGTCCCTGGTGAATACCACTGTCGGCTTAGACCCCACGCCTCTGCTTTAGGTCTCAGCCAATCCTCTGTGTCCCCGGCAGTTCATCTCCCTCCAGTCTCCGTGCATGAGCTCCAGCTACCTCAAGCCTCCTCGCTTCCAGTTCCCTGCGCCCTCCACTGGCGCACCCAGGTCAGTGCCGGGAACACAGACAGTCCAGGCCGTGACAAAGGGCTCTTGACCTCACTAATTCACTCAGATCTGGTAGGTTTTGTTCCTACGATATTTCTACGGTAGGTGCACCATTAATCTGATTCATTACTCCAATGTGAGATCCACTCAATAATGATGGTTCTTGATACCGAAAATGGGTTTGACCACCTCTTATGTTCACCAGACTAGCTTCAGCGGACATCTCTGGCAATTTTTTACAAGCTATAAGATCTCTATATTGTTGCCCAACATCCACTGTTATGACCAATGGTTCTCCAGTCCTCACAATTTGCTCTAAGAAATGGGACAAGACAAGGATGCCCTCTTTCCCCCTTCTCTCTGCTATATGTATAGAGCCACTGGCAGCTAGAATTAGAGCTAATCTTGATCTGCGCGTAATTGAAGTGGGGAATCACTAGCACAAATTGTCTCTCTTTTGCTGATGATGTAATCCTCGCCCTATCCAACCCTTTGGCATCCCTCCCTAATCTTCATTTGGAACTTAACACCTACAGTATGTATCACTCTCGGGTTACAAGATCAATAGCTCCAAGTCTGAATCTCTTACTATGGACATTACATACTGGCAATCTCTCTAGATCTCCTGGATTGGTAGGATTAATGCGATCAAAATGAACCTAATCCCGAGGCAACTGTATCTCTTTCAGACCCTAGCCATACCTGTTTGCGCATGGCCCTGGACTCCTTGCAGACACTATTTAACCTCTTTATCTGGGCAAAACTACTGCTGCTAGACCCACATCTAAAGGCAGACTTTGACTCCCAGATCTCCCCTCTTATTACCCGCCCATTTTAATCGGGTAATTTCATGGCAATCTAGCCCCGGATGTAGGAGATCGGTCGACCTTGAAAATGCTTTGCTCCCGGTAGGCCGAGTCGATGAGATAGTTTGGCTTCCTGATCACATAGGCCAGCCTTGGCCTATACGACCCTGACCATCCGTTTAACCCTGACCATGTAGGAAAAACTCTGCTCATTGCTGAATCTAGCCCCATTTCCCTCCCCTATGTCACCTATTTGGGACCACCCTCTCTTCCCCGGGGTGCCTTGGCGTAACTTGCAAATAACTTGGTTCAAACATGTTAGGGACCAATTGTCCGCACCCACCTTTGCTGAGCTGCGATCTTCAGATTCTGTCCCTGCCGTGATCTGCTTCCAATCTGTGCAGGTTTTGAGTTTTGTTGTTTCTCAGTACCCCTCTACCAAATTCCAAATCTTGACACCATTCGAACCACTTTGCTCACTCTCAATGGGCTGACAAACCCCAGGGAGCATGGGAACAGGACCTGCCAAGATGACTGCCAAGATGACTGCTCTGCCATTCAGACTAGAATTGCTAAAGCTTCCATTAGTGTGGCTATCAAAGAGACTACAAGGTCTACACACGATGGTTATTAGTTCCGTCTCGGTTGAACGCCATATTTCTTTGTGGGAAATTATAACTTTAAAGAAGCTTAGCCATTGTATTTTGTTATAATAATCAATAATGTTTCAATATAAGGAAACTAATTCTTAACATATTAGCTTGTAACGGCAAAGAGAAAGTACAGTACCTGCACTCTGGTTTTTCAGAAAAACCACATGTCAGCTATCTGCGCTCATCTCAGAGTCAGACTAGACAGCCAGAGACCACAAAGATAGATGTGCTAAGAGATTGTAGCTCAACAGACGTGCAGATAGGAAACCAGAGCTGTATGAAACTATAAGATTAGATTAGGGACGCTAGACATTGCACGTACTCTTATGTTTTATCATATGTACGGGGGGGATATTTTGTAGTCTGTAAGCCCTGTGTTGGGCAGGATATGTGTGGGCGGCCAACTATGGCTGCATATAAATATGCAAGTTGTTCACAAATAAAGTCCAGAATGCTTTGAAGACATAACTGGATGGTGGTGTCTCTCCTCATTGTGTTCTCACCAATGCATTGGTAAAAGGTATCTGAGAGGTGACCTGATTAATTGAAGGGATTTCTTAGTGCTTCAAATAGCGATATCAGATGGGGGCTCGTCCGGGATGACACATGGAAGGATCGACATCTAATGGCACACTTCTAAACTGGACGAATCTCTTGGACTCTGACTGATACCCGGGTGAGTGGAAAGATTGATTTCAGTCTATTTTACTCAAGTCAGACTCTTTGAGTTTCATCTGGTATTTTGTAGAAAACTATACATTTCCTGTCTTTCCTTGCTGTCATTATAGTAACCCAATTAACTGGTCACACAGCCTAGGTTATTTGTAGTTGTATTTGTATTGTTTCATTTTCAAGGTATAATACACTACATTGCTGCTATATATGTTTATATGTTTTATATGTGTATGAAAGGTTTGGGCCAGCCTTAACGGGGTCTGATCGTTAACTGAACACTGAGGTATTGGTCCGCCTGCCGCCTCAGTTGACAGTCCGTTGTTGTCTGCTGTCTGTGTCGACTAGTGTTTTAAAGTTTAAATCAAATGAGTGTAAAGTGTATAAGGGCTGTTAATTAGTCCATAGGTACTCAAAGACCACCCTTGGCACTTGCTACCATAGGCTTGATCTGTCTCTTGTCAATGGTGGCCCCTGGATGTTCCTAAGGGACCGTACCAGCTCAGCCTTTACAATTGATCGCATTATTGTCATGTCTGTATAAGTCAAACGTGGTTGAATGACTGATCCAAGTACTTGCCTTTATCCTATAGGCACTTGTACCCATTGTACAACCAGCATTGTGTTGTGGTATAAACCAGTATCCAGTTTCAGTTATTATGCAACTTTATCCAGTGTTTTACAAAATAGAACACCTTTTAAGATAACCATTTCAGAAAAGGAAAAGGTTTTAACAGCGTTTGTTGTTATTGTGGGATGTCATTTGAATGCAGAATTATGGTCAGGATATATAATTCTATCATATCCTTCATGTTTAGACAAATGGCCCATTAATCATTGCAATATACCAACAATTTGTCCAAAATTTTTTCAAGAGTTAGCAAAAATTAAATACGGTGTTAAGATTTCAAGTATCATAGATGTAGGATATCTTCCTAATGTTAAACCCAGATGAATTAAGTGGGTAAATTTTCAGAGTAAACAGAAGAGATTGAGAAAGTCAGTGTCCAAACAAAAGCCAGCCAGTGATACACAGTTTACTTCCCGCACAACTATACATCCCGCTTCACCGCAATTGGATACGGCCAATACCCATAGAGCTTAATTACCTCTATCGGAGGGAACGGGATTAAGATACAGGAGCGCTCACCTACAGAAGTTGTTGCAGAACGGGAAGGTAGGAAAAGGTATTAAAATCATCAATACCATTTTTAAGAAGACTAATTTTCCCAAGTAAGGGACATTAGATCCACAGCAGTCTTGGAAAAGAGTCCAAGTCACAGACGGTCATTGGTTACAGAAGGGTTATTTAGACACTGTACAAACATGGCAAATTGTTTCACAAGAAATTGATGTAGGAAAAAAGGTCTGAACAGGAAGATTATATGACTGATATAATGCCACCACTGTATGTTCCAATAATACATAATACTGTTGACAATGTTGAAATTGTTGCGGTGGGGTCATCACAATTAGTACTGCCCACAAATGTAGAACAAAAGACACCTGAAAAACGTTATTTAAAAACACTAAGTGATTCAGAAAAACCAGAAGATACACTAAGCCTTAAAGATGTAATCCAAAAATACCCTGTTTGTGGGGAATGTGTTCCGGAGGGCAGTGAAAATGGTCGATTTTGTAATATTGACTTGGTGCAAAGGAGATTATGGGATTACAATACTAGTCCCAATAGAAATGGTAATCCAAAGTCAGGATTTAACATACCTGGTAATGAATACCAAATAATGCCTGTCAGGGTGAATAGCCATCCTAACCCTAGACATACACCTAATTTAGGACCTAATGATGTTGGGTATGTTGAACAGGAAAAGTACATACCATGGTTTCCCTCAGATATTATGCGCATTGTAAATGATTTACCAGATATCAGAAAGAGTCCAGCAAAATTTGAAAAGAGAATCAAACCCATGTTGGGTTGACTTAGAACAGATTCTTAAAGCCTCTATAGGAATAGGTGAATTCAATACTATTCAAGCCATAGGTGCCCAACGAGCACAAGGTGATAGAGGGGCAATTGAGGCAGCCACCACTCCTCCTAATCGCTACACTACAGCTTCAGGCAAACAGTTGTTATATAGAGTGCAATACAGATGTGATCAGATTAGAGACACTGCACCAGCCGAGCCTGATTTGGTGCAAAATAACCTCACCATTAGACAATAGTATAACAGATTGTCAGTCAGACATGAAAATGAAGGATTTTCCCCTTAACAGAGGCAATAATGTCAGACTGTTCCAACTTCTCTCCTTGTAAATGATGAAGTTACACCTGTACCTAATGAATTTTTAACCTCACCTACATGTCCAGTGAATCTGCTTGGAGGTGATATATACCAGTAATATTCCAGCTGCCATGAAGCCCAACATTGAAGCTGCAATCAAAGTTTACCTATTACAAGAAACTGCCACAGGGGTAAAATGCATTTAAGTAGAGTTTTATACAAGGTTCTAGCAGAAAACAACATTCAAGGTTACACCTATTTTGTTATGTTATGTTTTAAGTAAAGGTAGATGTTTATTGAGAAACCATTATTTGGCCAACTGCATTGTTTTCTTCTTCCCAAATGGGGGATGAATATATATATCGAATGGGAAGCAGAGAGATCAATGAGTTAATTACACATGATGAGGTCATTGGCAACATTAATTAGAACATGTCTTATATACAGAAATCAATTTGCTGGGTCAACATTAGTATTAGTACCAGAGTTTGTTGTTGATTGGAAGCATAGCTTCAGGTACACCTAATGCACATTCACAAACTGTAATAACATTGATAAAACATAGGAGGTTTGCAGTTATTAAATGCCAAGATCATATTAGACAAATTGATCTTGTTTCTAGGGGTAACGAATGATTGGTTGGTTGACATTATTGCCAGGGAGGTCCCTCCCATGTCATGACACATATAACAATAATTGTTGTTTTGTTATTAAATGAAGATTGATTTACTGAAAAAGTATCAAAAGGAGTAGCAACTCTACAAAAAAAAAAAAAAAAAACCTGACATTTATTAGATGTCATAACAGTGTATTTGGATAAAGTCAGAAAATAAAAGAGTAACATCAAAATAATTACCGAGAGTTATAAAAATGAATAAAGCCAAATGGCAAAGTAGTATTATTTGTTTAAGAAATAATTAAGAGACAAGGGTGTTTATGAAATAAATTAAGATAAAGCATTTGTCACATTTGTAGAGGTTACAAATCGATATTATTGATTTTATTCAGTTACAGAAAAGAAGGTTTATGTACGTATATGAAAGTGCTTATATGTTAAGAGGTATGGCCTGAAGTGTCTGAAATTGAGCAGTTTACTGCCAGAAAAGGATTTTGCAAGAATTGGTATGTAGATATGGTTTATCAAGTGTCATAGAAAATGACCAAGGAACAAATACAGTATTATAGGGAAAGTTTTTCAAATAATGTGTGAAATGATGGGAATGTATTCAAAAATACATATGTCTTTATATCCAAAGGTGGTTAGGACGGTATCTTACAAGGGAGAAAGGAGTGGCATGACCAGAAGCACTGCACTAGTGCTTCATAGTATTTATACCACACCTGGGCCTCTGCTTAACCTCTCTCCACATAAATTCAGATGGCAGACCAGATACGATACGGTACTGATCCAAAGACTGACTTTGAAATTGCATCATAATTTGACTGTTCAATATGTTATCCACTTATTTAAGCAGTTACAAGACCTTCGTCGAGTTCAACAGGAGATCCAACGTCTTCTTCATTTGGTCCAGAGCACGATACACAGCCTGGAGACCATGTTATGGTGAGAAGTTTCTTGCATTCAGGTTCCCTTGCAGATACACAGACTGGAGACCATGTTATGGTGAGAACTTTCTTGCATTAAGGTTCCCTTGCAGATTGATGGGACAGTCCTTAAGAAAGTATTGCTGACAACAGATACAGCTATGAAAGATGCTGAGAAGGACATTTACCTGGATTCGCAGGTCGCATTGCAAAACGGTGAGATGTTCAAGTTTTAAAATCACCAAAGGCTAAGCTGTGTGCATACACAGAGACTTTAATAGAGTTCTTCAATCAAGATGGAAAGCATTGTTTATAACTGACTGTATACTTACGGGACAATGTTAAGGACAATATTCAAGTTGCGTGAGTGGAGTAATCATGGACATTGCAGTATTTGAAAGTATCGAAGATGTGAGTGTCCCCTCCAATGGTGCCAAAGCAATAGATACAGGAAATATAAGGAAGTACACCCCTTACAGATGGGAAACGATCCTCTTCTCCAAAGTACGACCACAAGTTTTAATGTTCACAATTTCCGCCAAAAGGTACCAATGGGGATTGCAGTATTTATAATTATCTACTTTGGAGAGGGGCCCAGTCGAGGTTCATGGTCTGAGTACAGTACCTGTCCATTAGTATGGATAGGGGTTATTTCACTAAGTCCAATTCCTTTGTCCCTTCTAAGCAGGTCAACAAGAACATTTAAGGATATTTATAAGGAACAGGGTACAACACCCTTTGAAAGATTAATTTGTGATTATTGTACTTCCACCAAAGGAGAAAGATATAATCTGATGTATGGATAACATGGTATATTATTCGAAAGAATATCTAAGTTGACGGTATCATTCACTGTATGAACAGGTAACAAATGCAACTGATTGTTGAGTATGCATTAACACACCATTGATGAGTAATAACATGCCAATGTCACCACATGTTTCATATAAGGAAATACTAAATAGTTACTTTTGGAAATTTGTGGAAAAAAAGGATTGTGATTTATATAAGATATCATTATTTTGTTTCAGCAAAATTATAAGTGAGATGAAACTAGATTTTAGGTAAACAGAGGAATGTACACACTTCCACTACCAGGAAATGCCATACAAGATAAAAGTTTATGTAGGATATTGCAACAATATTTTTACAATGCATACGCCATACAGTATGTTCTGCTGAACCATGTGCAAATATTTTTTAAAGGTTTTCGGTTTATCGTATGCACCTTAGATTGAAATGATAAAGTATTTGAGTTTACACTACATATGACTGTTCCAGAGTTTAAAGTTATAAGTTAGGAATAATGGTTTTCACCATAGTTCTAGAAGTTTGATGTTCTTTTTCTTTATGCTAAAACCAAAATTTATAATATTGGTTGAAAATATGGTTTGAAAAGATTACCAATAAAGTTTGAAGATTTTGCTATTTGGGAATAAAGAGAATATATACCAAAATCTTATACAATAACCCATGATGAGTTGAATGAAGTCTTTTCACAGGTCAATCAACATCTAAAAAGAGACATTAATCCGGTTATTAGGAAATATATTCCATTTATCGATTCTCCAGTAAAAATCATATGGATACCACCTTGGAAAATATCTGTACATATATATGGAAATGGTGGTTATTTGGACAATCAACAAGAGACTATTGAGTTTGCACAATTTATGGACAATGTTACTGGACTTTACAATGACATTTTTAAATATGATGGACATGATCTAAAAGCTAAAAAGCAATGAAATATTACAACAATTATTTCGGACTGCATCTCATTACTCAAAGTTAAGTTTGGATAGGAAAAATGTATAATTTACCCGAGCCAGACAAAGTAATTTACTGATGTTTTCTTTTAAAAGCTGTTGGAATTGCAATTGTACTATATCTGTGTTTTAAGATACTGCTTTACTGTTTTTCAGTTTGTCAAAAACGGATAAAGAAAGCTTGTGAATCCTCTAAATATAAATCATTGCAGAAGAGTCTGGTAAAAAAGGTCCAACAGCAGTCTACCTTAATGGAGATGCGCCAACAGTCCGCCAACTGGACACAGCCAAGGACCAACTCACTTGATAGGGTGTAGCATCCTACTTGTGGAAACAAAGCCATGTTTTCTTTTTTATGCCATTAGAGTAGACTGTTATTGCTTAGACTTGTTGGGCAGAGAAATTGTAATGCCAGATAATTCTGTAGTGTTTGATTATTATAAAGACGTGGGGAAATGATAACTTTAAAGAAGCTTAGCCATTGTATTTTGTTATAATAATCAATAATGTTTCAATATAAGGAAACTAATTCTTAACATATTAGCTTGTAACTGCAAAGAGAAAGTACCTGCACTCTGGTTTTTCAGAAAAACCACATGTCAGCTATCTGCGCTCATCTCAGAGTCAGACTAGACAGCCAGAGACCACAAAGATAGATGTGCTAAGAGATTGTAGCTCAACAGACGTGCAGATAGGAAACCAGAGCTGTATGAAACTATAAGAGTAGATTAGGGACGCTAGACATTGCACGTACTCTTATGTTTTATCATATGTACGGGGGGGATATTTTGTAGTCTGTAAGCCCTGTGTTGGGCAGGATATGTGTGGGCGGCCAACTATGGCTGCATATAAATATGCAAGTTGTTCACAAATAAAGTCCAGAATGCTTTGAAGACATAACTGGATGGTGGTGTCTCTCCTCATTGTGTTCTCACCAATGCATTGGTAAAAGGTATCTGAGAGGTGACCTGATTAATTGAAGGGATTTCTTAGTGCTTCAAATAGCGATATCACTACGATGGAACACATTACTTGTCTACAGAATTATTCTGTTTCCGCATTTCATACTATATGGTCCCCTTGATTTAATTTCCACTTCTCCCCATCCATGGACTCTGCTAGGTAATCTTTGTATTATTGTTGCTCATTTTTTCATTGTTTTGTTTTTAATATACTCATAATGTTGATTTTTTTTTTGTGTACCATATCTCTGAAAATACTGTATTTAATTTTTTTGTTTCTTGTCACTGCTGGTTATGTTTATCGGTACAATACTAAAGGTGCCCACACACACACCGATCCCGGCGTGCATTGTGGGCTTAACTAGCACACATAGCATCGCATCGTATGCCTTGTGCATGCGATGCGATGCTATGCTATAAAAAGCTAGTACAAAAAGTATGTGCAGCACATACTTTTTGTACTGTGCGATGAGGTGCCGCGGGAGTGCGCACCCCATCGCATAGCATCGCCGGGATCGGTGCGTGTGTGGGCACCTTTAGTTCTTTGTCTGTTTTTCCCTGTGTGAATCTTTATTCTGCATAAGTAAAACAAATACACTATAAAAAAAAAAATAATTTAAATGGACAAATCTATCCAAACTTTTTTTGTAACTAAACTGTTTATTAGAGAAACTGATCAGGTATACAGTTCAATAAACACACTGAGGTTTGGGACTATAAATAGAAGCCCCAGTGAGAAGCCCACAAGCAGGACATCTTAACTATGACATCCCAACATGAACAATACACATTGGGGGTTATTCTGGTTGGTTTACAAAAGCAAACTCCTTCTTTCATAGACAAACACATGTGCACTGCAGGTGGGGCAGATGTAACATGCGCAGAAAGTACATTTGGGTGAGTTATTTTGTTTCTGTGCAGATTAAATACTGGCTGCTTTAGTCTTACAATGCAATTTAGATTTCAGTTTGAATACACCCCAGCAAAATGAAACTCTCTCTGCACATGTTACATCTGCCCCACCTGCAGTGCACATGGTTTTGTCCATTAAAGAAGGAGTTTGCTTCTGCAAACCAGCCTGAATTACCCCCATTAGCTAGAGCAACCCGCTGCCTTTGCATATGGCACAGACAACGCTGTCCTACAGTATTCCCCAGCAGCAAGAATATATTTATTAGCCAAATATACTGTTTGATAATCTTCTCTGATGTAGTTCAGTTATCATTGCCAGCTATACTCAGGATCTGAAAGAACTTTCTTACATCGTTCACAAAAAGGTTTCGGGCTCCATAATCAACTTCTTTATTCAGCATTTACGCTCTTGCCAATCACATCTGTATGCAAGTCTTGCCAAAATAGCTTCCACATATTAACCCTCTCTTCACATCTTTAGACAAATTTTGTTCTAATCAATGAATATGCTATATGCAGTACTGCAGATCATTGGTTTATCCTTTGAAAGCGGATCCAACCTATTGTTTTTATTTATTTATTGGTGATCAATTTGGGGTGATCGTTTATCTAGTAGCATAGCTATCTTCACATTGGATTTAGAAGTCATTCTTATTTTAGCTCAGTTGCTTTATGGGATCTTTTATGAGAAACACTTTTACACCCAAATGTTATTGAACTTAATAACAATACAGGTGCAGGGATTTTCTGTGACTTACCTATTAAACAGCCTTCCCCTAACGGCAGAGGGGGCCTTGATGGGCGTATTCTCCCCCAACACACCAATATTACCCGATAGTAAAAAAATGATGCTTATAATCTCGGCAGTGGCCCGCAAATGTGTCCTACATCAATGGATCCTCCAACCATTCCACTGTTTAGGGCGAAACTTTTCCATATCTTTCATATGGAGTGTGTAGAGACATCCCTTCAGAAAGTAGAACGCATAGAGATTTTTTTCCAAAATATACAAAGGTTTGATTGACATCAACACAATTCTCATATTTTGTGCTCTATACACCACCACAATGTATTTGAAATGAAACAAACAAGATGTGCTTTAACTGCAGACGTTCAGCTTTAATTTGAGAGTATTTACATCCAAATTAGAAGTACAACGGTTTCTACATGTGCCCCCCACTTTTTAAGGGACCAAAAGTAATGGGGCAATTGGCTCAAAAGCAATTTAAAGGACAGGTGTGGGCTATTCCCTCGTTAGTCCATCATCAATTAGGCAGGTAAAAGGTCTGGAGTTGATTCCAGGTGTGACATTTGCATTTGGGATCTGTTGCTGTCAACTCTCAATGTGGCCACATCAACTGTTTGGAACATTCTTAAAAAGAAAGAAACCCCTGGAGAGCTCAGCAACACAAAAAGTTCCAGAAGACCACGGAAAACAACTGTGGTGGATGACAGAAGAATTACTTCCCAGGTGAAGAAAAAACCCTTCAAAACAGTTGGCCAGACCAAAAACACTCTCCAGGAGGTAGGTGTATAGGTGTCAAAGTCAACAATCAAGAGAAGACTTTACAAGAGTGAATATAGAGGGTTCACCACAAGATGTAAACCATTGGTGAGCCTCAAAAACAGGAAGACCAGATTAGCATTTGCCAAACAACATCTAAAAAGGCCTTTGCAGGTCTGGAACAACATCCTATGGACAGATGAGACAAAGGTCAACTTGTACCAGAGTGATGGGAACAGAACAGCATGGAGAAGATCAGCTTGTACCAGAGTGATAGGAAGAGAACAGCATGGAGAAGAAAAGGAACTGCTCATGATCCAAAACATACCACCTCATTAGTGAAGTCACATTATCAATAAAAAAGATACAAGGGAACCAGTTCCATTGGCAGCCATACATGCCCACGCCATGACACTATCACCACAATAAAAGCAGCAGGATGAATTGGATGAAAGTGTTTTGGGCAATATTATCTACATATGCAGTCAAATGCTTTAGAACTGATTGGACGGCACTTCACAGTGCAGATGGACAATGACTCGAAGCATACTGCAAAAGAAACCAAAGAGTTTTTTTAAGGCAATTAAGTGGAATGCTATGCAGTGGCCAAGTCAATCACCTGACCTGAATCCGATTGAGCATGCATTTCACTTGATGAAGACAAAACTGCAGGGAAAATGCCCCAAGAACAAGCAGGAACTGAAGACATTTGCAGTAGAGAAACAGAAAGAGGTGACCCTAGGGACACTTAGGAGCGCTGGAGTATTTCACTAGAAATCTCAAATATGGCTTTTACACCGGGCAAGACTGCTGCTGCTTTTAAAAAAGAGGATGTGTAGCCTCTTATACAAAACAAAAAAATATAAAAAGAAACTTTGGCCCAATATGGGTCGCTGTCGCTTTAAGAAGCGCAGTCTTGTCGGTATCAATGAATATATATTCAATCAGGTGTAATTCAATATATTTATTACAATCTACTGATACATAAAAAAAGAGAAGTGCACTTCCCAATTACAATAATAATTCATTTTAAAAAACACATACTAGACATTCAACATATAACATATACTACTGGAAACTTTGTCCTTGAGGCTAATGTTCATGAGGCTTAATATGGGCTTGGATTTAGATGTCATAATGTAACAGTTCCTTTATATACTGTATTCCAAGGAATGAGGCTTGGAATACAGGAAACGAAATGGCCGCCGCCCTCTATAAATACAAGGGAACTGAAAACGAGGCTTGGATGCTAAACCCGGAAGTGCGGGGGCGCGAGACGCGCAAACCGGCATGCCTTAAATATGAGTTGTGTATCTGTGGTAGCTCAAACTGAGGAAGCCGCCGATCAGTATCTGAGGCGGAGAAACGCATTTTTGAGCTTACTATCAGTTCCTGGAAGGCACCAGCAGTGCCAGGACTCTCTATCATTGGCAGAAACAAGAGACTGTGTCCAGTTACATCACTGGTAAAGGAGTTTTTCACCCACAAGAGAAAGCATTGCCTGAGGGGATCATACTCAATCATTTCATCTGCTGGAGTCCAATAATCACACAGGACTGGTAACTATAAAGAATTACAAAATGCCTTATATAAAGGAACTGTTACATTATGACATCTAAATCCAAGCCCATATTAAGCCTCATGAACATTAGCCTCAAGGACAAAGTTTCCAGTAATATGTTGTATGTCTAGTATGTGTTTTTTAAAATGCATTTGCAGTAGAGGCCTGGCAGAGCATCACCAGGGATGATATCCAGCGTCTGGTGAGGTCTACGCGAAAGTCTGTAGTTAACGCACATCTTGTTAGGTTCATTTCAAATCCATTGTGGTGGTGTATAGAGCCCAAAATATGAGAATTGTGTCGATGTTCCAATATTTGTGGACCCGACTGTATATATACAAAAACATTTCATAAAAAGTACAGTAGGTATAATTCACTTCAACATGTCCACCAGTGGCCACCACCGTGGTCTGTTATGCAATATACCAGATATACCATCAGATTAATTCAAAAAGATTATAGGAATTATTCCAAAATTGAAGATTAATGCCTAGATCCAAACCTTTGCAAACTGCCCTTTTCAGATACAGTAGAAACAGAAAGGCAGCAACTTTTGACATTTAAAGATCATGAAGGGCATGGCTTAGATGCCTGCAATGGAGGGGGGGGGGGGGGGCCAAACACTTCTAGTTCTCCTCATCTGAACTGTGTGTCTAACCATCTTCTGTTGTGCAGGAGAGTAGCAGTTGGACCCTACTTTATTTGGCAAAGCTGCTGCTGTACCACTCCATAGGCATCTCCATCTCCCAAACTTCTCTGTTATCGCCTGGATGAACTTTCCCCATCTTCCTAGGGAAAAAGAATCAAAATCCATGGAGTCGGCCTTTAACTACCTGGCCAGCAGCTCCATGAGGTCAGCCTCTGTAGTGGTCTCCTTAGGTACTGTGTCCAGTACCTTTTTAAATATGGTTGAGCCACCATCTGAAAGCTCAAACTCCAACACAATCCTGCAGGGAGCCCCATAAATTTTCCACAGAGTCCTTGTGTTTTCCGTAGTTCTGTCTGCAGTCTGGAGTCCTCAGTACCAGTCCCCTTGCTGCTGCCTCTGGGTAAGCTGACCCTACTTCCTCATGATCTCCCTCCTCCATACTACAGGGGATGCTCAAACCTCTCTCTGATAGACATATCCATGACAAAACTCCTTCCTTTCCTGAATGATATGGATCTCCTTATACATTGGAACGACTGTCTCCTGAAGCCCTGTAATTCTCCTCTTTGGCCTAAGGATACACTACTAGCGCTCCATTTCTTCCACGTGAAAGCTGTGATTCTCCTGGTTACCAGGGCTGATAGGGACTCTAATATCACCGGCAATCTCCACCTATTTCTCAATTAGATTGCTACAAATCCCTAACCATTGTTACTTTCAACCTATTAAACATTTCTTATATTCTAATGCGGTAGGATGGCTCTACATATGTTGCATGCATGCTTCAAATACACAGGGTCAAAGCCTTTGGGGGAGTGGCATATCTCAGTACCCTGACCATCCTCCTTAGATCATGACAATTACTTGCCTCTGAGTGGCTGCAGGTGTGTTAAACCCAGAACCATATCGTAGTTTGTGTGGACGCAATCAGTTTTAATATTTCCCCCCCTTTTCTCTTTATTTCTTGTGGCCATATTTGCCCTTTCAAAATTAAGACTTGTGGGGTGCTGATGTACATGTTTCATTGTTGATTGTTTGATACATTAACCCTTTATAGGTTTTTGCTTAAGTCCATTGTTAAGTACATAGTAGTTTGCATCATCTATGTACATGGTTGGACTTGGTCCTGTCCATCCCAAGTATTACTGATTTATATTACCTTGTCGGCTGTGGCCAATACTACTGCATAATACTGGGCTGGGCTGTGTCCTTCCTTTTCCGGAAACTACTTTCTTATTATTCCTCCAATCAGTACAGGGTTTTATAAAAATATACTAATGAAACAATAGAACATTTTATTACAGAACAAAGATCTAACCCAAATCCCAGACTAAAGAGCGGATATTAGCCCTTATTCAGATCTGATCGCATTACAAATTTGTTCTCAAAATGGGCAAAACCATGTGCACTGCAGGTGGGGCAGATGTAACATGTGCAGAGAGAATTAGATTTGAGTGGGGGTGTGTTGAAACTGAAATCTATATTGCAGTGTAAAAATAATGCAGCCAGTATTTACCCGGCACAGGAACAAAATAAATCACCCAAATCTAACTCTCGCTATACATGTTACATCTGCCCCACCTGCAGTGCACATGGTTTTGCCCATTTTGAGAACAAATTTGAACTGCAGTCAGAACTAAATAAGGGCCATTGTGTACAAATAAAAAAAAAGATTTTTTTTTTATGGTAAGAGATCACATTACATCTAAGTAAATCAATCAAACCACACTCACTATAATATAAATAACAGGTGGTTTCAACAACTACGGCATATGCTGAAGCTGGACCTCACTCAATAGAAGCATCAAATGAAATCAATAGAATTACTTCCTGTTTGCTTTTTGTAAGCATTGTGTGTGGTTATGGATGCATCATGTGAGACAAAAGGATTGATATCTCCTTAGATGAAATAATGTAGGCAGAGCAATTAGACCATTTAAAAACAAACTCTACCAGCATCTAAGAAACATCAGAATCGGATAAGAGGATCACAATGTACCACAACATTTCAAAGATTTTCATACCTTCAAGCCCATCAGTTTACATTTTTGAATCATAGAACAAACCTCCATAAACAAGTAGGGAGATTATCACATATAAGCCCTCTCCGGGAGCAAATTAAAATGGTTTTACACTCTAAAACCATCAGTCAAATGGACTAAATTTGGGACTTCATAAAGGATGGTTCAGGTAGAGCATAAGCTCCAGGCAACACAAAATTTCAGAGGGCGCCATATAGGCTGCTCCCAAGACCCTTGCCCACAGTGCAGCTCCCTTGTAGTCTGACCAAGCCAGCACAGACTGGCAAGGCAAACACATGCCTTGTAAATATTTGCCCCTTTTAAAAACCACTGGAGTTCGACCGGCACGTCTGCCGAACTCGGATTTTTATTACATCCCGCCGGGGGGATACGGTCATTGGGTCACCAGCATGATGGTAGACAAGCATTAGGTCGACATGACTTAAGGTAGACATGGTCATAAGGTCGACATTGGTAAGGTCGACAGGGTCATTAGGTCAACATGGGTTTTTTCACTGTTTTTTGAGCAAAAATGTGCCGGCAGGCGATATTTCATGCCCTACTATCCACTTGGGCGTGGTGGGAGAATAACATAGTGTGCCTGAAGCATGGCGAGCCATGCCAGGGGACGCAGTGCTATGTTTCGGTCTCTATGTCGACACATGTGCCGACAGGCAGCATTTCATGTCCTAACATCCATTAGAGTGTGGTGGGAGAATAAAATAGTGTGTCCAAAGCATGGCGAGTGCAGCAAGCCATGCGAGGGGACACGGTGGTGCGTATTAGTGTTGACTGTGTTGACATTCCAGTAAAAAAAAAAAAAAAAAAACATGTTGAGTTTTCAATGTCGACCTTACCCATGTTGACCTAATGACCCTATCGACCTAAAGTCATGTCTACCTTCCTGCATGTTGACCTAGACTCATGTCGACCTAAATGCATGTCGACCTAATGACTGTCTAACAACTTGCAGGTGACTAACTGACCCCCACCCCCACCGGGGGAAGGAACTGACAAGAACTAGCTTACATATGGGAAAATAGGGTATGGCTCTTTGAATAAAGCCTAGTGACAGAGGAGATCTCTTGTTTTTCTGAGTCGGTGCAGAGTCTAACCAGAATGGCATAACAATTTATTGCTGTATTTTGGAATCACAATTTCCTGTATTTAAATTAAATATATTTGCAATGCAATTATTTGAGTGCTGAGAATGTATGATTTTTTTTATACAGTATTTAAATGGTGTGGTAACATACCTCCGGCAATGCAGATGGTTCCACAGATAACTTAATACCTTGTAGAAAAAAAGTATTGCAAACTTTAAGCACTTTAGAATACTTGTAAATCAGAACAATTACAATAAACTCTACAATTTAAAATGGAGTCATAATATGGTTTCTTAAGGTACGTACACATGGGGGGAGAGATATTGCTAGCAATATATTGCTAAAGGTGCGTACACACGGGGGAGATATATGGCTCAGCCATATATTGCTAGCAATATATGGCTGAGCAATATATTGCTCAGTTTCTCCTTTTCATCAACGACCGGAGATAGTCGCTGATGAGAAGGAACCTCTGCCGGGGGAGCCGCAGAGGTAATCAGCTGGTCGCAGGAGCTTGCGAGGATGTGCTACGCAAAAAAAAGAGAATACTAATAAATCAGAACAGTTATAATAAACTCTACAATTTAACACAGAGTAATAAGGTTTCTTCCTATGTTTATCCAAAAATGTAAGCGCACCTACCACAGCAAGGTGGACCTTTATCAGGTGGATCCCTAACCTCCATAATATTGACACCTTCTATAAATGTATTCAGATCTTACCTTTCATTCTTGCATTCTAAAGTGTAGACTTCTATGCAAGGATCATACTTTCATTAAAACAACAAGACGGGCAGGTGAGTGGGGTTTTATTCCAGACAGAAGGAGTATGACAGTCAGATTGATTATACCAGGCATGCCCAAAGTCAGGCCCGGGGGCCAATTGCGGCCCGTGCTGACATTTCAAGCGGCCCGCAGCCTCCAGCTGGAAGTGGGCCGAGCATCAGATGTGGGAAGCACAGCACAGGACACTAAAGGTGGGGCCCCGGCGAGCGCGCATTTACCTTGCTGTCTGCTGCAGTGAGGAGGTGCCGGCCACCACAGTGAGATGTGTTACCCCTGCTGCTGCAATTGTATATCACCCTACTCCACAATCACAGTGACAGCAGTGTTTGGGGAAGGGGGCAGCAAGGGGGAAGCTTGCTCCCGTAATATGTAGAGCGGAGGAGGGCAGCAGTGGGAGCCCAAGCATCTACTGTCCTTGCAGTGCCTGCTTTGCCTCTCCTTCCTCTGGCTCACACAAGGGGCTGGGAAACATACAGTGAATGGGGGCAGAGTGGGGTACATAGTGAATGGGGGTCATACAGTGAAGGAGGGTCAGGCTTGGGGACATACAATGAATGGAGGCACTGATGGACATTAAGAGAAGAGGGGAAGGCTGAGGGACACAGTGAATGGGTGCAGAGTGGGGAACATACAGTGAATAGGGGACATACAGTGAATGGAGGCAGGCTGGGGGACATAGAGTGAGTAGGGGCAGAGTGGGGGACCATTCTGATGTGATTAATGATTCAAAGAATGTCAGGCTGAATGGTCGGCCCCCACACATTTACACTTCACCAAATCTGGCCCTCTTTGCAAAAAGTTTGGACACCCCTGGATTATACTATCTCTGCACAAGCAGGATATCTGTAAAACTTTAGAACGGTTTTCCATTTCACAAACACTTGTGTCCCTAGTATTCTGGATCGCAGTCGTCCTTTGTATGTACAATCTGCAAGTAGATCAATTGCTCTAATATCCAGTCCATCTATGAGCCACTGGGGTCGGTGGAGAACACCAATGTTCCCTTTAATTTTACGAGGGCTGTGTGCGGCAAAAGATTTTGGCTGTGCGACTTTGGAAGGAAATTTAAATTTTTGTGCGTCACTTATATATAACTGGAAAATGACGTTCAGCATTTGTGTTACTTTACTTCAAAATGATATTAAACATTTAAACATTCAAAACACAGCACACAATGTAGTTAATGGGTGAAACACACATTAATTGAGTCCACAACTGCAAAAAGGGACCACTGCTGCTTTGTGCGCTCAGTTGTAATGTCTGTGCGCACGCTCGTCGAGTTGTGTGCGCGCGCACGTGCGCACAGCTTAGAGGGAACACTGGAGAACACCAGATAACAGGAAATCATACTTGTGTAGTTTCACGGCGGCAGTTAAGTAGTTAGCGTAGCGTCCCTGTCAGAATCAGCGTAGTGTTCCTGCGGCCAGCGTAGTCAGCGTCCCTGTCAGTATCGGCGTAGTGTTCCCACCCGTTCGCAGCTAGCCGGAGCTAACATAGTTAGCGTAGTCAGTCAGGTGTCCCTGTCAGTATCAGCATCAGGTTTGCGGCTAGCCGGAGCTTACGTAGTTAGCGTAGTCAGTCAGGGCTTTTTACATTGTGGGGAACCATTGACCATTTTAACCTGCCTGACATGACAGGTGTGAATGTGTTCCTGAAACACCCCCACTATCCACGCCAGTCAGAAGCGTGGCGAGCTTAGCGAGCCCCGCGTGGGGACGCGGTACACGTCTTCCCGACCTTCTCATAGCCCCACTATCCACATTGGTGTAAAGTGTGGAGAGCGCAGCAAGCCACCGAGCCCGAAGCGTGGCGAGCGGATGCGGAATACACGTTAAGTAACCCGCTTCCCCTCGCTGCGCTCGCCACACTTTATAAAGACAACTCCATGCCAACGTGGATAGTGGGGGTATGAAAAGGACGGTAGGACGCGTACCGCGTCCCCTCGCCAAGCTTCAGCCTGGCGTGGATAGTGGGGGTTTGAAATGGAGGCATTCTTTATTGTGCATGAGATGCACTTGCACACTGCACCCCTCTTTTGTGCAGAAGACGCACGCGCTACCGAACCCCTAACCCTGTCCGCCTCCCTGCATCTCAGACAGATGGAGCACCTCTCCGCCAGCGCAGGGGATATGGTAGTTAACAGGGCTGTGTGAGAGGCGCCCACAAGGCTTGCCAGGGACAGAGCTGCAGCTCCCGGGGACAGTACAGTGACTAGCTGCTTGACGGGGACACTAAGCTGACTACGCAGTGCTGCCGCGTTGTCCCTAGGCTGACTACGCTAGGCAGCAGTTGGGCTACGCTGACCATGTAGCTTAGCCTACGCTGAAAACGTAGAGTAGCCTGCCGCCGTGAAACTACACAAGTACCCAGAAAATTCCTTTCTCTGTATGCTTTAACCATGTTTTAAGTAGGTGACAGGAATGGGGGCTTCTCAGATATCTAAATGTAGCCCTAGTAGTCAGGAAGTGACTCCATCACAACACTACAATAAAATACATTGGAACCAGACCTGGGTTACACATGTAAATTCTCTAGGCCTGTTTCAAATGTTTCTGGGGAAATAGGGGAAAAAAGTGTCTGGAACAAACCATGATGCCATGCAAGGAGAGCAAATGCAATTATATTTTTACTGTGAAGGGTAAGCACTGGCTGCTTTTGGATGTAGCCCACAAATGTTAGCATTATTTTTTCATTGTAATAAAAATTTTGGTTTGGACACACCCCACTGAAATCTAATGCGCACATGTTACAACTGCCCCAGCTGCGCTGCACTGTATTACACTCAGTGGTGGAACACGAGCGGTAAGTCCAGGTGCAAGAATATGCTTTGGGCCCTCTCCTGTTGATAATATGGACACTATTCTGGTTCACTCGCAAAGGCAAATTCCTTCTCAAATGGACAAAACCATGCGTACTGCAGTTGGGGCAGATGTAACTTGTGCAGAAAGAGTTAGAGTTGGGTACTTCAAAGTGAGATCTATATTGCAGTGTAAAAATAATGCAGCCAGTATTTTCCCTGCCCATTTTGAGACCAAATTTGTACTGAGATCAGATCTGAATAAGCACCATAGTTTAGCGCACAATGGTATTAATGACATTTTTCTGGGACTTAATGGACTTTTGTGCATTTATTTATTAAATTGCATAAGAAGTGGATATTACAGTTTGTTGAGATATATTTGAGATTTCAACTCTAGTCTTTAATACCTTATCTCATGTCCTGCTTTCAGGATTTCAGCCTGTGGGAACCGGGGGATAATTACTGACAAAGCAAAATAGATTACCTGTGCATCATTATTATAGAAATGCAGAAAACATGATCTGTTGGGGTTATTTAAGAACTGAATTTAAAAAAATGCAGATTATTGCAGATTATTCAGACAATTTGTCTAACTATTTTCAAAATGTACAATAAAAAAAAAACAAGAATTAAACCTCAGGCAACATGGATTTAATTAATTTCAGAGAAGTCATTAAACTTCTGCCAGAACAAACGCAGACAAAAAATCTGGAATAGAACTTGTTCTTAGAAACTAGGCTGTTACAAAAATAGAAGTTTTAATTCCTGACCCCCAAGGAAATAAAGACCTTAATTTACAGTTTGAAAATCTGTATAAATAATTTTTGAAATATTTCTGCTAAAAAAAAAAATATCAGTCTGTTTTATTTTCTTTATTATACTCTGTGCTGGAGCTATCAGATTGTCCTTCAGAAACATCAGTGCTTGGCCGGATTCCATCCTCGTGGTTATCAAACCTTTCTGTCTCTGCATTAGTTTTGTGTTTGGCTTCCAGTGCTACCATAAGAAACTTAAGTAGTGCATTTTCTGCCAGAAGACTTTCAGAAGCCGCTACCAGCTCCTTCATCTTGTCCGCCATCGTGCCCACCTCCCTAGTTTTTTGCTCACACAGAGCTTGTAACTGTTCCGTGTGATCCTCCAGGGCTCTGTTGTGTTGTTCTAGGGTCCGTTTTTGGACTTTAAGGTCTTGTGTATCTTTCCTCACTTTCGAAATCCGTTCTGCCAGCTGATCCTGGGCATTGTGTAATACTGTAATTTCAGCCCTCAGTCTTTGGATTTCTCGCTCCAGATAAGTGACTTGATCTTCTTTGTATTGCAGATAGTGCATTGGGCAGGAGGCAGGAGGATCAGCTGCAGCAGAAGGCAGGGTGGCATATTTTAGGATAAACTTCAGAAGGTTTGGAACAGTGATTTGCTGATCTTCAGGATACACTACACTGTGGTCTTTCCTGCAAACACATAAGTAATAAGTGGAGGGTTGGCATTAGAGTACTTGTACTTATATATGTCATCTGCGAACTATCCCAGCAGACTTCCAAAACCTTGTTCGTTCAATAGACAGAAACAGCATCGGGAAAGGAAATGCATGCAATCGCAGTCATATGAACATTAGAATAAGCAAGAAAGAAGCACATTTTGTTTCCCCCAGCACACTCAATGATATCAGTAACAATATTTAAATCTACATGATAATGTAATTCAGAGATCTTGGTTACATATGTATGCAAAAATTTGGAAAGCCCCCAAGTCAATTGACAAGGCATCTTAGAGTATTGCAATATCTATTTGCAGGGTGCAGCATCCCAAAATCAAATCAAAATCGAACAGTGTTTAAGCTGGATCCGATCTCGAAGCGCAGCCCCACGATCGAAAGTAGAAATAAACTTGGCAGGCAACTGCGTGTGTGGCCGGAAACGGCATGTGCGGCCGCCAAACAGCGAGGCTCGTGGCTAAATGCAGCGGCGTCCCTGCTTTAGCCACGAACCTCGCTGTTTGGGGGAATCCTCGCGGCCATCTGACATTGGCCGGCACTGGGGTTAAACGACAAGGGTCATTGTTTTCGGTGAGCCCTGCCGTTTAACCCCCTCACCGGCCGCATTGAATACTGCCCATTAACTCTTACTGCCTGCTATATTGGAGGCACAAGTACACTTTGAGATTGATGTTTGTCTGTTGAAAGCATCCTGTAAGGAATTCAGTTATTTATATTTTTTACAGCAGCATATCTTTTAAGTTACTGTAGTGCGCATTCCACCAGGGTAAGCGCTGAAAAAAAATGAAAGTAAAACAAGGAAAACGTTGCTGGTGAAATCAGAATGCGATACTGGGGATTGTATCCAACATATAGAACAAAGAGTGTACACAATAATACACAATTATAGTGGCAAAACTTTCAGGCCAGGGGGAGGCGTGGCCACGGCAGGGCACGAGTGAGAGCGTGTGCTTGAATCTCCCTGTGCCATGAACTAAGGAGCCCTCTCCTACGCACATCCACATGTTGGAATAAAGGAAAAATAAGACTGTTACCAGTGGGAGCCTGTGGTCGTGGTGACCCCCGGTGGAGGTGTGCGGTGCGTCGGCCCCCTGCTCCGGCGGTGCAGTGTGCCTGCGGTGGAGACTGGCGAGAGGGCGTTTTGATGCAGCGAGGAGAGAGAGGCGCTGCTGCACGGAGAGATAGGATCCGCATCATCGGCGGCGACATCCCCTAGTTTCCCGGCGCCAGAGAGTGACGCGCTGTGAGAGAGCGGACCCGTGGGCGGCGTGCACAGCACAGTAACACGGCAGCCTGAGACACCTGCCGCAGAGAAAGGGGGAACGAGGTGTGGTGGCGGCGGAGCAAGCTGTTTTTGCACCCCAGGCTCCAGTTCCTGCGGTGCTCATTGTTCCCTGGTAGCCCCAAGACAGTGCAAAGCATTTTGGGCAGCGCAGTTTGTGAGGCGAACGGATGCTCGCTGGCCTACAGAGTCTGCTGGAACCTAGGCTGTATGCTGCTGTATGCTGTAATCCAGGAGAAATCAATCTGCCAACGGTGATAAAGGTACTTGAATTGCACTTTCTTGCACCAATCAATAAATACCAGCACCAATATATTGAGGACTAAGCATTGAAGGTTGGCTGTGAATGGTCCTGGCCCCTATTGGATAATAGGGAATAAAACTGGTTAGAATATCTGCAGTATAACCAGAATTCTCAAAAGAAAGTTATCACACACCAATAATAATGGGGAAATCCAGCCAAAACACAGCTGCTGCACGTTTAGAAAAATTTGCCAGGCATCAGACTAGCAACAGCTCCCAGGCCAGCACACCGCACACCACTCCAGTGAAGGAGAATAAAAATCCACAATCTCAAGAAGTCACTTTACAACAACTGCTAGAGGCCATTAACTCTAGTGAGACCCGTATGGTGGAGCAAACCAAAAAAATACAAAGTGATCTAATGCTGTTGAGAGATGACGTACGCAAGATCAGAGACCGAGTGGCTGAAGTGGAGAGTAGAGTATCGGCTGTAGAAGATACAGTAGCGCCACTTCAGAGCCAGGTCAAAAAAATGACAGGCCAAATGCAGGACATGCAGCGCAAAATGGTCGACATTGAGGGGCGGCTTAGGCGTAATAATTTACGCTTTATTGGTTTTGAAGAAGGAGTAGAAAGAAATACTCCAGAAAAATTTATTGAAGAGTGGGTGGTACAAGCCCTGGGCAGCAAGTCACTCACGGAACAGTTTATAGGGGGATAGGTGATAGAGGATAGGGGATAGGGGAAAGGTGATAGGGGATAGAGGATAGGGGATAGGGGATAGATGATAGGGGATAGGAGATAGGTGATAGAGGATAGGTGATAGGGGATAGAGGATAGGTGATAGAGGATAGGTGATAGACGATAGGGGATAGGTGATAGGGGATAGGGGATAGGAGATAGGGGATAGGTGATAGGGGATAGATGATAGGGGATAGGAGATAGGTGATAGAGGATAGGAGATAAGGGATAGGTGATAGAGGATAGGGGATAGGTGATAGAGGATAGAGGATAGGGGATAGAGGATAGGGGATAGAGGATAGGGGATAGGTGATAGAGGATAGGTGATAGGGGATAGGTGATAGAGGATAGGGGATAGGTGATAGGGGATAGGTGATAGGTGATAGGGGATAGGTGATAGAGGATAGGTGATAGGGGATAGGTGATAGGGGATAGGTGATAGATGATAGGGGATAGGTGATAGAGGATAGGTGATAGGGGATAGGTGATAGGGGATAGGTGATAGAGGGATAGGTGATAGAGGATAGGTGATAGAGGTTAAGGGATAGAGGATAGGTGATAGAGGATAGGTGATAGAGGATAGGGATAGAGGATAGGGGATAGGTGATAGGTGATAGGGGATAGAGGATAGGGGATAGGTGATAGGGGATAGGTGGATAGGGGATAGGTGATAGAGGATAGGTGATAGGTGCTAGAGGATAGGTGATAGGTGATAGAGGATAAGGTGATAGAGGATAGGGGATAGGGGATAGGAGATAGGGGATAGATGATAGGGGATAGGTGATAGGGGATAGGTGATAGATGATAGGGGATAAGGTGATAGATGATGGGATAGGTGATAGGTGATAGAGGATAGGTGATAGGGGATAGGTGATAGAGATAGGTGATAGGGGATAGGTGATTAGGTGATAAAGCATAGGTGATAGGGGATAGGTGATAGGGGATAGGTGATAGATGATAGGGGATAGGTGGATAGGATTATAGGGGATAGGGGATAGGTGATAGGGGATAGGTGATAGGGGATAGATGATAGGGGATAGGAGATAGGTGATAGGTGATAGATGATAGGGGATAGGGGATAGAGGATAGGTGATAGGGGATAGGTGATAGATGATAGGGGATAGGTGATAGGGGATAGGGGATAGGTGATAGAGGATAGGGGATAGGTGATAGGGGATAAAGTGATAGGGGATAGGTGATAGGGGATAGGTGATAGGGGATAGATGATAGGGGATAGATGATAGGGGATAGGTGATAGGGGATAGGTGATAGGGGATAGGTGATAGGGGATAGGTGATAGAGGATAGGTGATAAAGCATAGGTGATAGGCGATAGGTGATAGATGATAGGGGATAGGTGATAGATGATAGGTGATAGGAGATAGGGGATAGGTGCTAGGTGATAGAGGATAGGTGATAGGGGATAGGTGATAGGGGATAGATGATAGGGGATAGGTGATAGGGGATAGGAGATAGGTGATAGGGGATAAGGTGATGGAGGATAGGGGATAGGGGAAAGGTGATAGGGGATAGAGGATAGGGGATAGGGGATAGATGAAAAGGGGATAGGAGATAGGTGATAGAGGATAGGGGATAGGTGATAGGGTATAGGTGATAGATGATAGGGGATAGAGGATAGGTGATAGAGGATAGGTGATAGATGATAGGGGATAGGTGATAGGGGATAGGTGATAGGGGATAGGTGATAAAGGATAGGTGATAGGGGATAGGTGATAGATGATAGGGGATAGGGGATAGGTGATAGATGATAGGGGATAGGAGATAGGTGATAGAGGATAGGGGATAGGAGATAAGGGATAGGTGATAGAGGATAGGGGATAGGTGATAGGTGATAGGGGATAGGGGATAGGTGATAGATGATAGGGGATAGGAGATAGGTGATAGAGGATAGGGGATAGGAGATAAGGGATAGGTGATAGAGGATAGGGGATAGGTGATAGGTGATAGGGGATAGATGATAGGGGATAGGTGATAGGGGATAGGTGATGGGGGATAGGTGATAGGGGATAGAGGATAGGTGATAGGGGAATAGGTGATAGATGATAGGGGATAGGTGATAGGGGATAGGTGATAGAGGATAGGTGATAGGGGATAGGTGATAGAGGATAGGTGATAGGTGATAGGGGATAGAGGATAGGGGATAGGTGATAGGGGATAGGTGATAGGGGATAGGTGATAGAGGATAGGGGATAGGTGATAGATGATAGGGGATAGGTGATAGGGGATAGGTGATAGATGATAGGGGATAGGGATAGGTGATAGGGGATAGAGGATAGGGGATAGGTGATAGGGGATAGAGGATAGGTGATAGGGGATAGGAGATAGGGGATAGAGGATAGGTGATTGGGGATAGGTGATAGAGGATAGGGGATAGGTGATAGGGGATAGAGGATAGGTGATAGGTGATAGGGGATAGAGGGATAGGTGATAGAGGATAGGGGATAGGTGATAGGGGATAGAGGATAGGAGATAGGGGATAGAGGATAGGGAATAGGGGATAGGTGATAGAGGATAGGGGATAGGTGATAGATGAAGGGGATAGGTGATAGGTGATAGGGGATAGGAGATAGGTGATAGGGGATAGGTGATAGAGGATAGGGGAAAGAGGATAGGTGATAGGGGATAGGTGATAATGGATAGAGGATAGGGGATAGGTGATAGGGGATAGAGGATAGGGGATAGGTGATAGAGGATAGGTGATAGGGGACTAGGTGATAGGGGATAGAGGATAGGGGATAGGTGATAGAGGATAGGGGATAGGAATAGGGGATAGGTGATAGGTGGGATAGGGGATAGGTAATAGGGGATAGGTGATAGAGGATAGGTGATAGAGGATAGGTGATAGGGGATAGGTGATAGGTGATAGGGGATAGGTGATAGGGGATTGGCCGGACTATGTGCTTCCGCGATCACGGCGGATATCACTGCGCAGACTGGGTCTTTACACCCTCCATCGATAGTGTATAAATATTCACGGACGACCCATCTTTTTTTTTATATATCGATGGTCATACATTTTCTTTGATTGATTGGCCTGTAAGCCAATAAAAATGCGGTGGCGGTGCTTCGCGGGTGCCGGGGGTGGAGCTATGCTCCGTGTCCCGACACCTTGGGGAAAAAGCAAAAACGAAACTATTTGTTTTAAGCTTGACATCGATGGTGGGAAACCATCTGGTTCTCCCACATCGATGGCAAAACTATTCGACATCGGCCATAAACCATCGATGGTTTATAATCATCGATGGTCGATGGCCATCTGCTGTGCTACCGCTGGGGGTGGGTAGCAGGGGCTGTCCTTTGCTGCTGGGCAGGTGGAAGCAGCTGTTCTAGTGTTACTGGGGGGTGCAAGCTACTCCGCTGCTGCTACTCATCACTTGTTCAAGTACACTCACACTGTGCTCGGCCCGCGCACCACACCCACGTCAGTAAGCCCCGCACCTAAGCGCTAGGGGAGGCGCGTCCCTCGCGGCTGTTGCTTGACGTCATCACTCACCTTTTTGTCACGTGACAACGAGTGGACGGTTGGGCTGAGAGATGCGCGAGCGAGGACGGTTGGGCTGAGAGCTGCGCTGGAGGCGGCTGTGTGAAGTTGTCCCATCTTTCCCCCTTCATGAAGATTATACAGCCATAGACTGCCAGCATATTGCCCAGCACGGTGACGGAGAGGAGGCAGAGGTAGTAGGTACCCCCACTGATACTGCAGTGCTACCGAGGGGTTGTGGTGGGCGGGCGCTGCCAAATAGGAGAGAGAGGTAGAGCTGTCCCCAGTGTCGCGGCTATTGGTGGAGGGCTGGCCCCGGGGCAGGTTAGACTAGCCCCCCCCCCCCCCCCCCCCCCCCCTGATCACAGTGCATAGCTCCCAACATTGCATGTTAAAATTGGTCGTGAAAAGAGGAGGGGCTAAATGGGAAATGGGCGGGGCATCGGTAAAGGGGCATGGTCTATTGCCACGACCACCTGTTTTTTATCATTTTGGGGGGCATTCCCAAAACTTTCATAGTGACTAGGCAAGCCCCAAACTCTCTCCCTGACAAATTTTTTAGGGATGGCCATCGATGGTTGCCATCGATGTCAATTGTGCAACTGGTCATGGATAGTGTTAACATATGCAATGAATGACCATCGGTATTTTTAACTATCGATGGTCATCCATTGTGTTTCACTGATTGGCTGGTGGGCCAATCAAAACACAAGGGCGGGGCTTTGCTCCATGCCCCAGCACTTTGAAACAAACAACAACAAAAAAAGCAAACCATCTGGTTCTCCCCCATCGATGGCAAAAGTATTTGACATCAGCCATAAACCATCAATGATTTTGAAATCATCCATGGTCAATGGCCATCCCTACTCCCCAGTGGCGTAACAAGATACATGTGGGCCACATAGCAAAGTTTGTAAGTGCCCCTATTTAGCACCTAATGCTGAAAAGTGTATACAGCACATGATACTTTGACAGGTAAAGTGGGCCCCTCTCAGCTCTGGGCCCCATAGCAGCTGCACCCCCCTATGGTAGTTACACCCTTGCTACTCCCTGTTCTTCTGCCTGTAGTGAAGAGATGCTGAGCACAGGTGCAAGGCATCTCTTCAGCGATCACCAATATGATCTCCTGCTCCACCCCAACTGCGGGTCAGCCTCCAATAGAGGGACAGTACTGATGTATTTGGGTCTGGAGACTGTGTGCAATCGATGTGCAGGATTGCGGTCGGGCCGGGACACATGCAGAGAGAGATCTGCAACAAGGCTGAGTTCGGTGTCAGAGGGCTGAGTTGGGGGTGGGGCTATCCGAGTATTCGGGACACTTATCAAATCCCCTCCCTTAAATATAGTGAAAAGTGTAATCCCTGAGTATAATTGATAGCCCATTTTAGCCAAAATTGTACATTGGCTGAACCCTCCGCTAGGACCAGCCATCAATGGGAGGAGATGTTTTCCAGGCTGATCCCTCCTGTCAACCATGACCAGCTTTTTCTGACCTTTTTCTGACCTGTATATTATTACACACACACACTCACAGGTAATCAGTTCTGATATATCGCTGCTGCAAAAGCAGTCACAAATGACGGCAGCAAATACGATTGATATTATGTGCAGCAGGTTCAATCTCCAATTTCTGTGCTCGATCCACAGAATTGGGTGAAATCTCCCAAAATCGCATAAGTGTATGTGTTTTTAACTCAGGACACCCTCATCCCAAGGGACCTTAATGAGTAAAACACAGTGAATATTGTTTTA